>NW_020538040.1:9740902-9764015 GCF_003426905.1 Ctenocephalides felis
ATATAATGTTTTTATTAATTTTTCACATATATTTATTTACATTTGAAGTACAAAATTTTAAATTTTATTTATGAATTCATTATCTGAAAATATTTTTTTCATTAAAAGAAATAATTTTAAATATTTATTTCTTTCTATTAATATTTTTTTAGAATACCTGAATTTTTTTTTACTAACATTTGTTTATCAATATATTTTTGCATTAAAAAGGTTTTTGATTTAGAAAAAATGTAGTATAAAGAAATATATTAATTTATTATTTAAAATTTAATTATCTATTAAAAATATTATAATTAATTTTAGATATTTTTCTATTAATTTTCATTTTTAAATAAATATATATTTTAAATTAAGTATTTATATTATTACATAAATAACAAGTTTTATATTATTAATATTATGATTTAAAGCAATATTTATAAAATTGCAAATGTATTTCCTTACTAATTTTAAATTCATATTAAATCAAATTCTACATATAAATATTAAAATCACTTTTTGAATTACCACGAAAAAAAATCCTGTTTTAATCCCAATTTCAAATTCCCAAGTTCGATCTTGCACTTTATTTAACATCAGTCACCACAGTAATAATAAATTAATATTATTGCATAGAACGATTAAATAAGCATTCGATATAATTACAAAAAAATAGTTGATGACAAAATATCATTTTCAATAAATGTTATAAAAAATTCAATAGATTTCGCGAAGTTATTCATAACCAGTCGCACGTCAAACTGTTGCACGAGACATGCCAGAGGAAAGGCCCTTCCAACTTTTTCCTTCGTCACTATGTAGAAAAACGACCACACATTTATATAGAATATATATATATATATATATTATATATATATACATGTATATATATATACCTACATATATAAATATGTATATATTATAATAACCCATGTTTTCGTCTCTTTCGCAAAGTAAGCTGCCCCCTCGGATTAGACAAAGAGCTTAAGGGCTTAATTGATTAATAATTCGCAGATTTACACGAATTCTTTAATAATAGTATCATACAATTCATTTTTTTCAACAAAATATTAAAAAAAAGAGTGCGCGAAAAGTTCACACGCGATTGAAGTTAAACTTATTTGCTACTGTACAAGATGGCATTTAAGTGAAAATAATTACATCATATAACAATTCTGAATAATGTTCATCAGTAATATGGTAACACTCGTGATGCATACATTTATTAGTGTCAACCATTATACACATTTATATAATGATAATTAAAAATTACATGCATTATAATGACATTTAAAATATATATAATATTAAGAAACATTGATGTATTAAAGCCATACTTCAAATATGATATGATCGGTTTATCATTGTAATTTGCATTCAGAAACCAACCTTTATTAGACAAAGGAAGTAATTGCTGATTAACAAATTCTATAATAATAGTTCACACAGTGGATTATGTTAAACAACGCCTGAACAAATATTGTTTTTGCAACTTTACTCATCATGTAACTGTGTTTGAAGAACTTCATGTAATTAAATTAACATACATTCATTGACTGATGCTATTTTTTTACCGTTTCGCTGGTTATATAATCTCATTCTTTGAACAGCTGTAATATCTGTCTTGCCTAAAAAATATTTTCCATTTCATTAACTTCAAAGATTTATAGAAACTACGAATAATATAGAAATAATTTCTAATCAATAAATTTTGTTTATAATAAATTAAAATTGTTTTATTATTTTCAAGGAACAGGGTAAAATATTCTTCTGATTCAGATATTTTTCATTAAATCGAGATTTGTACTACGATGTAACTTTAACGTTTATTTATCTATGCCGATTTTCTTGTTGATATCGATACGCATACAACGTTGATGCCGGGACGCATACAACGACAAATTTCTATTCACATACGCAACGACTAATCACAATCGACCCGTATAGAAATGATCTCATCGAGAGCGAATGACGAACAGTTCGGGCGTAACGGACTTCCGTTGCATTTGTACGGATTTACACCTTAGTCGCGCCTAATGAAGTTTTGCTTCCAAAAAATTCTCTTACAGTTTTAAGTTTTAATATTAACTTCAAAATAGTCCGCACTCTAACCAAAGTTAGAGGATATGGAAATAAAATGGGTAAAATTCCATTTGCTTTTTAGAATTTTGTAACTTAGCGACACTTTTGAGAATAATATTGTATTTGCTTATTTTGATCATAAATAAAAAAATACAACAAAAATGTAATTTTAAATAAATTTTTATAAAATAGTATTTGCATGCTATTGTAATAAACATTTTGTTTATTTTTTTTTGTATTATTGGATGAATGCCCAAATACATTGCTTTGTATATAAGGTTCTCTGTTTAGGTTTTGCAAATACATAATTTATTTTCTAGCAGTTCATATGAATAAAGGATTGTAACATAGCTTTGCCGAAACATTTTATCGGAGAATTGACCCCGTAGTTTAATTTTTTTTCCTTTCCCTGAGTAAATCTATCTCCGCAGCTCTCCAATTAATATTCATATTACTTTTGATATGAGAGTTCGTATGCACGCTACAGGGTGTCGGCTGATAACGTGGGCCCCCAGAATCGGGGCGTGGGGCCCCCGTGTGATCCCCGGGTGGCCCCGAAAGAGGGGCGGAATGTTAACTTGACATAAATACATATATGAATGTGTGTGCGTAAATGCATACGATGACCTCATTATTATCGAGTAATTGATGTCAAATGCATTTGTAGAGAAATTGGTATTGGTTTTTGTTTTAAGAGAATCGAAGAAAATATTTTGAACAGAAGAGTATTTTTTGGGAATTGTTAAACTGTAGGGGAAAAGATAACTTGGAATCAAAATTTATTAGTTCATACTGAATTAAAAAAAGATTAAATAACAAAATTATTTATTCCATTAAACGTTTCGACACTTGATGTGTGTCATCATTCAGTAACCAAACCAGGAAAAACAACAAAAAAAATTATGATGTAAAATTGAATGAACACTAAATTTATGTAAAATAAAAAACTTATATTTACAAACGAGAAATTGAAGGAACGCATATTGCCCTCCTATATTTAATGTTAATAATAGCTGTGCATTCTGGACACTGATCAAGGTTACCAGGTAACCTTTAACCCGTTTAAAACTGAATATTACTTCTTCCATGGATTTTCCACGTTTTTTCATTATTGGTGTAATATTGGTAATAAAGGCCCAAGATTCAAATATTGCGCCACGATTCGCCCCATATCTTGTCGCAATTGGTTTCTTTTTTATTTAATTCAAATACAGATGTTTTTACAGTCTAATAAATAACTGATTTAATTTTTTTTTTTAGTTTTCATATCCTGAAAATATACAGGTGTACTATGGATAAGTGGCATTTTGTCTTCAGAAAAGTTTAATAAACATCTCTATATGTATTAATTATTGAATTTATTACCAATAATTGAAATTATTCTATCAAATTTTAATGAATGTTTATAACTACACCACTTTTGTAGATAGTCGTTGAAACCATAAACTCTTATATCACACAAAGTCCTTCAAAAAAATTCTTCAATAATTATTTATGAAGAAGAATTATTACTTTTCGGCAGATCTTTACCCAAAACTAATCAGCACTATTCTCGAATGAAATTTTTTGAACGGTTTCTCAGTTTTCAAAAATTCTTTTTTTTGTAGCAAAATCTTAGAAAGGGCTTAGCCGATCGTGTTTTGCAAGTTACTTGTTGAGTTTCATGAAATGACTGTTAATTTTTTTTAAATCGTTGGAGCCCTTTTTTTGAGAAAATATTGATGAAAGATCACACTATTACTCAATTTAGCAGGGCTAAATTAAAAGTTTGTATTTATGTTCTTTTATGTACTAATGTTTTAATTTATAGGATAAATTTTAATGACTTTGCATAAGATTATGTATGTATACAGTATATATGTATGTATGTATGTATTTATTTATTTGTGTTCGTATATAATTAAGATATAAAGTTTCATTCCATAGTTCGACCTTGTTGTTTGTATAGTGCTTTTCTTTATGAAGTACTATTCCACGTATGAAAATTGTAGTTTCATGCAAAAACATACTTAGGCGAAAACCAAACGACTTTGTCCTCATTTTGACTGATATATCTATATATGTATATATATATATATATATATATATATATATATAAAGACAGATACACATCTAATAATAGTAATAAGAATAATTGAATTAAACTAATTTTTCTAAACTGAATATTATTAATTAATATTCACATCAATTTATACTACAATAAATTTTTTTATCAAATTGGGAAAACTTCATAGTACAGAATGTAATTAATTACAAATAACGAACAACCTAAAGTATTATGACTTCGATAAGTAATTTATTTATAAAAATTCTTTAAAATTTAAAAAAAGAGATTTTATCAAAATTTCGAATTTGTTTAGTCACAATTTTATACATTGCAACTTGTTTTGCAAGTGTGGCAAAACTTTGGTGCATTTTGGAGGTTAGGTTTTATGTGCGAAGCGCTTAATTGAACTACAATACATAGCTTTGACTGTTTTTTTACTTTTCTTATTGTACATAGCTAACTATACAGTGACAGTTTTTTACTATCAATTCATACGAAAATAGACCATAATATAGCTTTACCATAACATTTAAATTTTACAGGAGAATTGGCTCCTAAGAATACTTAAGAATTGATATGAAGCTTAAACCAAGGATTTGCTAATACATTTTTTTTTTAAATTCGAGCACACAATTGGTCATTTAAGTGATTATTGAACCTCTCACTATAAATAGTGAAAAACATTTTCACTTCATTTTAATACATTTATACTTTAACTAACTAGCTGTACCCATTCACGCTTCACCTCGTTTTACTTTCAATTGAAAATTTGAACAAAAATGCATATTTATGACATCTACATGTTTATACCACTATCTGTCTATCAGTTTATCTGTATACCAGTTTATCTGTGGACAAGTTTATTTGTCTACCAGTTTATCTGCCTACCAGTTTATCTGCCTACCAATTTATCTGCCTACCAGTTTATCTGTCTAACAGTTTATCTGTCTACCAGTTTATCTGTCTACCAGTTTATTTGTCTACCAGTTTATCTGTCAGCCAATTAACCAGTCCACTAATTTACCTATTTACTAGTATACCTGTCAACTTGTTTATCAGTGTACCAATTTATCTGTTTACCAATTTACCTGTCTATCAATTTAGCTGCTCATCAATTTACCTGATAATCAATTTACCTGTCTACCAATTTACATATCAACCTATTTAACATTCCACCATTTTACCTACCTACCAGTTTATCCGTTTTACATGTCTTCCAATTAACCTGCCAACCTGTCTGTCCACATATTTGTCTATCTACCATTTGCCCTGTCTACCATTTTATATCTCCTTGAATTTACTTGTCCACCAGTTTTTCTATCTACCAGTTCACATTCCTACCTGTTCATCTGTTTATCTGTTCAACTACCAGGCTGCTAGTCTACCAATTTCTAATTAATTAAAAAAAGATATAATTACTATAATATTTTTTATAAAATATGGGAAATTTTGGCATGCACCAACAAAGCACTGGTTCCAACGATTCTATTTGTATAATATTATTGTATGGAAAATTAGACACAAATTAGAGGATATTAAATAATCGATAAAAAAAATCGTATTAAATCTTGACCATATAAATTTAAATAAGTTTTTTTTTACTTTGTTAACTTCATGTAGTATAAGTTATACAAAGTTCAAAAAGATTAAAAATGAAAATTTTTGTATATCTTTACGTTTCTAAGATTTTTGAACATTTTGGCATACCTTGTGGTATGGTGAAAACAGATGTATTTTGACAATAGAAATTAATCTATTTTAATTTTTATAAAAAATCATTCTGGACGTGCAGAGTAGTATTTTGAAAAGACAGATCCTTTGGTCACCACTAGTTTCTTACTATATTTCTTTGTTCGTCATTATATTATTATATTTCTTACATAGTATATTACATTTCTTACATTGTATATTTCATTAGAAAAATATCCGGTACCAAAGTTTTGCAAATAACGTATAATTTTATTTCTGCTATAAATATGTCGTCTTATGCAAGTCTTATGCAAAATATAATTTTGAATATTTTGAAACAATTTTCTGACAAATTCTTCGAAGTTTGAAAATCTGCTCTGTACGAAGAATGCAACTGCACAATATGTTACATTAATAACATGAGGGAAATTTCAATATAATTCTGTAACATGTTGTCAGAGAAAAACAGATTTTACATACGACAATGAAAATAAACCTGGATTTCAGTATATCTATGCAGAATGGATATATTAATGCATAACAGATATGGTATAAATTTTGAATTGTTTCAATTTTAGTGAGTTTCTATTTAAAGTGAATTGTGGATTCTTGGCATTTTATATCAAATATTTGACGACTTAACACATTTACTGCTAAAAAATGACGATTTTTATGCAACTTTTTTTGACGATAGATATCATGGTCTTATAGAACATACTGAAATATTACGGTCCTACGACAAGTGGAATGTTTTTGAATCACTCACATAAAATTATTAACTCAGTCATTTTCCTGGAAACGAGGCAATTGCAAACATACACACTACACATACATCCACTTTTCCCAAAGGAAAGAAGAAGTCTTGCAATGAAAAAAAAATCTACAAAAAATATGTTCGATTTTTTTTCGATTTCAATAACTTGCCCGAGCAGAGCTCGTTATAAAACATCGAGTACGGTACCCTGTGATTTTCTATATCATATTTTCCGGCCAATGAACTTTTTCCAAGATCCGCTTATAACTTGTAATAAAAACTGCATCTGCCGGTCGAAACTCTGAAACTTTTCTTTGGAACGGAATGAAAAAAATTGATAAAAAAATGAAAAATATACATCATATCCTTCAGAGACGTCAGATATCGTTTTATTTGTTTAGTTTTGAAATTGTTCGGAAGTGACAAAGTTTTCTTTAGATTAGAGGTGGAGTGTTGAAATGTCGATATTGTTAGTTTGTTTTCGATTGTGAGATTAGTGTTGATTAGATGGCTAGAAAATATTTGTATTCAAATATTTTTAATAATATAAATCTTTACAAATAAAACTGTGAATTATTTTTAGAAGATAAATTATTTTCGTAAACTCAAAAATCAGAGACTGATCGATTGATATGGGAGCTAGTGGCATATGTTTTAGAGACAAACTCAAAATGACGCACCTGCACAGTTTTGTTTACTGCTTCGACCTGTGGGACAGTAGCTTTAACAACATGAAGCGGTTGAGGGTTTTTATGTCAAATTAAAGCAAAGAAATATTTTAATATCGTTCAAGATCCTATTGAAAAACGCCTTTAACTACTTATCCCTGTTGCAATAAGCCCCAAGCTCCCCTGTAAATATACACACACATACTAAATATAAAAATATTTGTTCATGTTTTGATCTAAAATATGAAAAAATGAGCAAAAGCTCAAAACTTAAAACATAATAGACTTAAGCCAGATGCACACGACGCCAGCCTATTTCTTGTAACAGAATTTCTGGTAAGTTGAGCAAGAATTTTGCGCCAGATTTTCACTTATTTTATGATTAATAATAATTTTGTGCTTTTTTGAAATAGATCATTATAAATATACACTCTAAATTTCACAATTCATATATATAGGCCTAAAATGCACTAATGTTTATAAGTGTCATGTGCACTAGATTTTACATTCTATTTTTTGCGTTCAAATAAATTTTAAAACTAGTGGTGTATGACATCGTGCCTTAAGGCGAATTGCTGGTTCTTCCCGTACCGTAATGAAATATTCGAGAAATTTTAAACGTTTTCAAAATATTATTACAAATATATTGTAACTTTCCTTATTTTTGCTATCGTGTTACATCTGAGCAAATCAAATGTAAAATCATAAATCAATTTATCACCAAAACATTAACAATCGTCATTTCATTTCGAATTCAATTTCAAAAAAATAGTTACCTAAATTTACACAAAATTGAAAAAGTGCTCCTCATAGTCACAGTCTAAACGCATTTGCAAACAATTCTGTGCGACATTTTCACTTATACTGTGCTTAGCTTGGCGGCATTTTCACATTTATTAGATGCAAAAATTTTTTGTAATTTTTATATTTTTTCTAAGTTTATACAATATATATATATATATATATATATAATATTTTATCAAATAAACTAATAAAAACCATACATCTTGTATTATTATGGAGTATACTTCGGTAAGGTGAGAATCTGTGTTTGCTAACTCGCGCTTTGAAGTATTGCTCGATAGTTCATATATTGAATCAAATTCTTCGCTTATTAATATATTATATTATAGCTACGCAATTTTTGGATGGCCTCTCGAAAGGGAGGCTTCATAAAACTCATATGTGTTAAATTATATATACAGAGCCGGTCCTCAGCGTCCGCATGTTACTTTTTTTAGCGTTTTTGAGCAAATCGTAGAGAGCAACTAGTTGTAAGTGAAATTCTGTCTTAAGGCAATTAGGGCATCGTGCCTTATGGCAAATTGCTGGAACTTCCCGTACCAAAAGTTATTATTTTTTTAAAAACGATTAACATTTTTGAAAAAAAAAATTACTTCAAAAAAATAAGATTTTTGAGAAACTATAAATTTGACAAAAAATTACTTTTTTTTGAAAAAAAAAATTGAAAGAAAAATTTTAAATAAATTTTTTCTTTTTAAATCTTTTTTTTTCTTGAAAAAAAAATGTTTTCTTTATTTTGACATATGTTGGAAGATCTGAACTTTTTTTCAAAGCAATCGTACCGCTTTAATTTCATAGAGACAAAATATAAAGCGCATAAGCGCCGCGTCGCTGTCTAACGGGTAAACATTGGTACGGAACCCATAGGAATGTGAACAAAATTTATACTTATTGTTAAAATCTCTATAAAATGTCTGATAATTTGATGTGCATATGTCTAATGATCATTTTTGACCGCCAAATGGCATTTTTTTTACTTTTGTCGTTAGATCTCCGAAACCGCTAGACCTGCCCTTATGAAAATTTGATCAAATCTTCATTGTCAATACAAGTGAATGCTTTAGCAAAAATAATGAAAGTTACAGTATTTATAATAATATATTTGAACACGTTTAAAATTTCTCGAATATTTTATTACGGTACGGGAAGTTCCTGCAATTTGCCTCAAGGCACGATGCCATACACGTCTAGCTTATTTAATCAGGAAATCTGGCGTCATGTGCACTGGGCTTTACATTCTATTTTTTGCGTTCAAATAAAATTTTAAAATTACTAAGCAAAGTAAATAAAGAAATAAAAAATAACAAAAGCGTTGGTTTTCTGTCCTTATTTAAATACAGAACATTTTTTTAAAGTAGTGTCTCTCTAATCAAGTCTCTATATTCGATATCGATGCATTATTTTCATCCCGATTCTTATGAAGAAAGCAGTCGTTATAGTTTGCGCAAAGAATGTTGTATTAAAACTTTACTTATATTAACTTAGGAACACAATTTCAAGCGCATGACTCCGTAATAAATAGTAAAGCAAAATTACAAGGTAGAAAAGTTGGTGTAAAAGAAGTTTACGAGCGCTGACGTAATTATATACGAGTCATTAGCTTAATATTGTAAGGTAACAGGACTGACCTTTTTCAATAAATAGATTTTAAAGTAAAACTTCTTTAGGCGCGACTAGGGTGTAAATCCGTACAAATGCAACGGAAATTCGTTACGCTCTCGATGAAATCATTTCAATACGGGTCGATTGTGATTAGTCGTCGTGTATGTGAATAGAGATCTGTCGTTGTATGCATTACCGGCATCAACCTTGTATGCGTACGTATCGATATCAACAAAAAAATCGGCATAGATTAACATTTCGAAGTTACATCGTAGTACAAATCTTGATTTAATGAACAATGTCTGAATCAGAAGAATATTTTACCCTGTTCCTTGAAAATAATAAAACCAATTAAACATTTGTGCCGTGTAGTAAACGTAAGTTTATTGATTAGAAATTATTCCTATATTATTCGTAGTTTCTATAAATCTTTGAAGTTATTAAAATAGAAAATATTTTTCAGTCAAGACAGATATTACAGCTGTTCAAAGAATGAGATTATATCGCCAGCGAAAAAGTAAAAAAATACAAGCAATCAATGAATGTATTCGCAATTAATTTTTTATACTGATTTTTTTTAAATATTTTTTTTGTTTTTGACAATACAACTTTTGCCGGATCAGCTATATATATATATTAGAGTAGACTATAATATGGATATTTTCGAATTCTTTTGCTCCCAGGGGTTCAAATACTTCCAAATTGATAAAAAAAAATCTCTAAAAGTTTTAGCTTTTAACATTAACTTTAAGATAGTCCGCACTTCAACCAAAGTTCCTTATGAAATTCCATTTGTTTTTTAGAATTTATAACGGACAGATGAATCAAAATTTTGAGAATAACATTGTTTTGCTTAGAATTAAAAATGATATACACAAAATAAGTAAGAATTTAAACCGAAATTTTGGAGTGCGGACTATTTTAAAGTTAATATTAAGAGCTAAAACTCTTAGAGAATTTTTTGTTAACAATTTGGTAGCATTTCAGCACCTGGGAACAAATAAATTCGAATATATATATATATATATATATATATATATATATATAATATTACTAGATTGTGATTAAAATACCATTTAAAAATCAAGCCAAAGAAGTGCGAGCTCATTTCCACAATTGATTGCTTCACCATTAATATATTTCAAACTCAATTTAAATGAAATTCTAACAAAACCATAATATTAACATCACTACATTTCCAATACACTATTTTCACTCTCACATAAACTTTTCTTCTGCTTTTATTGCCAACTAATTAATTTTCCAGCCGGTTAATAACTAAAGTTATTCGTTCAATATTTGATTTAATTTTCAATTTCGTCATTAATTAGGAAACTGGTTTTCCGCCGTTTTTAATAGTTTTCGTCGAACTTCTCATTAGGAATGTTTAACTAGTACTAATTATAAAAAGTTCACAGTAAATTTGCGGACGGTTTATTTGCGAAATGTTTCCCTAAATAAAACCAATCTCTGTGTATATATAGACCGATAAATACAAACATATGTTTATATATAGAAATATATACAGAAATTTGAAATTTATATATATATATATATATATATATATAAAACTTCTTATATTAAAGATTTATTTTGTAAGTTTCGACACTAAATATGTGTCATTATTTAGCAGTTTGACTCTCATCATTGTATTTTATTTGTGATTTTTTATCTTCTCAAAAAAGTATGTTTTTGCACAAAAAATCGATTTTCCAATTTTGTGCTCTGGACGTGTTAAGTCATTCTGAATCAAATGAGACACAAATTTGAAAAATGTGTGTATGTGTGTATGTCAGCCGATTTTTGTATTTTTGCCTACGTTTTCTCAGAACTTGCTAAACCGATTTCCAAAAATTTCAAAGTCATTCGATGTATCTCGATAAGGACTATTATTGATCAGTTTTGCACCTCCATTGGCCAAGCCGTTTCGTCATAATGAGCAAAAAAGTATACATTTTTTTGTTCACGTTTTAGGCCAAATATAAAAATTCATCAAAATTTGGAGTTTCGCCGTGAGTTTGACCGATTTCAATCAGAATCTGTCACGTTCTGTGGTGTTTTGCAGGCAGCTACTGATTACGGTTGACGTCCACACATAAATGAAATACATTTTGAGAACATAAACTGGATAAAATGACATTTGTTCAACAAAAGACTTAAATGTTTAACAAATTAATTTGATTTATACAATTAGAGATATGTTTCAAAATACTCAATAAATCAATAAATACTCGTTTGCAATAAAGCAAAATCTTTATTTTCTTTATTTTATCTAAATAGCTAATACTAAGTCTTTTTGATAAAGTCTATTATTTATACGTATCGGAAAGTTTATGCAACTTGCCTGCAGGCAAAATGCTACACAACTAGTTTAAGTTAAATCAATCATGAAAAAGACAGCATTTTCTTAAAAATAATTGAATAACAAAAATAAATGAACAATGTTAATTGTTATATATGACAATAAGTAAAATTATTTTTTAAAGGCAGTTAGCGAGGACTTTTCTTTACTTTCATGCGGTTTATTGCATCAAGTTTTTTGTTAATTTTTCTCGAATTTTAATTGAATTGTGAATTATTTTGTTATTATTATGTTTTTGTTACTATTTTGTTAGTGTGTTAGTGATGCTTTCATAAATTTTTTTCATAAATTTCATAATATTTCATAAATCATTTTGGATATTTATCAAATAGCAACTAATAAGCTATCGGCGACAGTATGAATCTGTTTTTTATATAAAATTACAAGTTACTGAATGAACTAGAACTTATTAATAAAATTTTGAGTTAAATGCTAAAATCAATACGAATTTAAATTAGTGCTTACAAAATTTTAATAAAAACTTTTGTATCATTATAATCCTGTAAAATTATGAAGTCAAGTAAAAGTTTTGCATCTTCAAATAAAATTACGATGTCGCTTTTGCTAGTCATTTTATTTAAGAAGGTATTTCATTTAAGAGTAGTTAATATAATATCATAAGATTTTTTTTTTATTATTATCAACTTTATAAGTAACAATAAGGATAATGATAAGAATAAGGATATTTTACACATCACCCAATTGTATCAATTTTTAATTTAGTTGATCTTACTAAATTTACCAGATTGACTTTGGCTTTCCAATGTGCTGCACTTTCGATATAATTTTTTTTCTAAAACTACCTTTTTATCTGCATTACTTGTTTATCTTAGAAAATATATACTTTTGATGTATTACTAAAACTGTCTCTTCTATTTAGATTATTATAGTTGATAATGAGGATATAGTTCTAAAATGTTTAAAAATGTTGTTGCAGGAATAACAAAGAGTTTTCTGGAAAAACTGCAATTTGTAATAAACTCCATCAGTTGCATGATATTGGGGATCATGATCAAGGTACTGTAAAATATTAATTTTATTACCTATATATATATATATATATATATATATATATATATATTATATAACATTAAAATAAATTAGTATATTCTGAAGAAAGCGTTTTATTTTTACCACCTGCGTTGGGTATATGTTTTGCAAAAATCTGCCAAGCAGCTTCTTTAGAATTAGCAAAAAAGTGTGAAAGTTTTTGTTATGAAACTCCTGCACCAGTTTAGTAGGAAAAAAATAAATCTGTAAAAACCTGAAAAATTTAGATCTATTTCAATCAACACTGAAAGAAAAGCTTCAATGATAATTTTTTATTATAGAATGGAATGTATGTTAAGTTTTTCATACTTGTAACTTATAACATTTATAAATAGTTGAATGTATTTGGAATGACATTTCTCAGTTAGACTTTGGCTTTTTGAATGAAGGTTCATCTACTTGATCAGATCGTCCTTCGCCGTTGCAGGATGTTCTTTTGGATGTGGTCCTGTTATTAGTTGAACCCATCGAATTTTGACTTTCTTGACGTCTTCTACCATAATCGCGAATCTCCTGGTTGAGTGCTGCCCTCTGATAGTTTTCCCTTTCATCATTTCTCCAGAATCCCATAATTCTCAGAAAATAAGCAGGAATACTGTTCATGGAATTTGCAACTCTGCGTTGTCTTTCGTCACGGATATTAGAATTATTGCTGTTCATTTCTAAATATTTTTTGTAATTCTCTTACTGAAACGTTAGTTAATGAAACCTTTACTAATGACGTAGACAATCTTTTGTTTTGTAAACAATAATAAAAATACATACTTAGTTTCGTATGAAATTTGCATAGAAAAAATTTCAAAAATTTTAAAAATGTCTTAAATATAACTTAGCGGTAAGTGAACAAAAAGTGACAATTTATATCACGCTATGTTATATCCAAAAAACATTTTTAAAATTTTTTAAATTTTTTCTATGCTAATTTCATACGAAACTTTGATTGAATTCCGCTCTATCTAAAAGTTAATATTAAGAGCTAAAACTTTTAGAGATTTTTTTTTATCAATTTGAAACCATTTGAGCCCCTGGGAGCAAGGAAATTTAAAAATGTCCATATTAAGCTCCACCCTAATATATATATTTGAAAAAAGCACTAAATAATGTTTCGAAGAAAATGTCAAAAAACTTCCATATGTCTTTTGAATATGAGTTTGACTCTTCGTCAGTAGAAAACCACACACACACAAATTATTTGGAACAAACAAAGAAACCACATACATTGAATAAAATACAGTCATATTTTCAGAAGATTTATATTTTGATTTCAAAAAAAATTCATAATCAACACTGTGTTACCCATATCAATATACAATAATTTTTAAATTCTTTTTACAAAATAATTTTCCTTTTTAGTATCAGAATAAATTAAAGCTTATTAAACTTTTTTTGACTTTCTGTAGGGTAAGTTATAGTGATGGGCCGAAAATCGAAAATGAAAATTTTTGCATATCTTTACGTTTTAGAGGTTTCTGAATATTTTGGCATACCTCAGAATAAATGGATGTGTGTGTGTGTATATATGTATGGATACAATTTTTCGTCCACGTTTTCGACGCACGGAACAACCGATTTGAATGGTTCAAAAAACATTCGATTCCTATTGATAGGGAGATGTGGTGATTAGTTTTTGTCAAAGGCAGGTCTAGTCGTTACGGAGATACGGAGCAAAGAGTGCAGAAAATAGAAATTGTGTTTTTGAGAGAACGGAGCATCTGATTTGAATAATCCAAAAAACATTTAGTTTTTATTGATAAGGTTTATGGCAAAGGCAGATTCAGCCGTTTCGGAGATACGGAGCTAAATGTGCACAAAATGGCAGTTTTTGAGAGATCTCAGCATCCGATTTGAATGATTTAAACACTTTCTGCTTGTCTTGACAAAACAATTGCTTTTGAATTTTTTTTATTTCAATTTTTTTCAAAAATGATTCAGATCTTAATTTTAATTTTGGCTAAAATTCAAAAGCTTACTTATATTTTTTAAATAAATGATTTTGACATTTTAGACTTTACATAAATATTAGACAATGTTACAGTATTTACAATAATCTAATTTGTTTAAATTATTCAACACGTTTCGGCCAGTAATTTCTCATCATCGTCAGGGCATAATTGGTGATCAAATATTACCTCGAATTGAAACGGTTAATTAACTGTAAATAGTTAATATACGCATGCTGTTCTCAAAACTGAAAGCAAATAGCATTAAATAATAACATAATACAAATATTATTATTTATAAAAATTTTGCAATTAACACAATGCACAAATATTATTCTTTTAGTATGATTATGACTGGCATTTACATGATTAAATGGAAAATTTTTAGATTTTGGTATATATTCATGAGACTAACTAGGGTTTATACAAAAACCGACATTTTAGAAAACCGGTTCTAGAATTTTAATTTCACTAAAAACCGGTTTTAACCGGTTATCGAATTTTATATAGAAAATAAATTTTTGCTCGAATATCCTGTAATTTATTCGCAAATTTAGTGTAATTGTAATAGTAATTGACTGAATTTATTTATTGTTCAATTTTATAAATTGTAAACAAAATTATTTTAATTTTAATTAGTAGAACTAAAAAATAATTATTTCATTTTCACATATAAAAATGAAAATATTTTTACGATAGTGAAAGGAAAGTTTTCGAATAAATAAAAATAATACATTTTTAAATTAAAAAAAATCCACTAAATAAAAAAAATAACTATTAGATACATGTTGATGTATTAGATACATGTTGATATACATGAAACTTGGTATTGTCTGTTCCAAGCAATTTTAATTAATTGATTTTAAACATTCTAATTGTTTTTGGTTTAATAAAATATAATTTCAAAAAATTGAGGACGTCTATCGAATTGCTACTTAGCGTGTTCTTGTTTGCTCACAAAATTTCCTGAAATAGAAAATAATCTCATACTTGCGACCAAATTATGCTTAATGTTTTCGAAGCCTGATATAATAATTCTTTAAGTTTTTTGTTCTTTAATTTGTGGCTTCTAGGGTTTAAAACTCTTTTTTAAGTTTGAGTAGAGGAAGTTACTTCTTCAAGAAGAAGTCACACTGATTTAAATTAATATACACTGGTATAAAAATTTAAATCATTATATACAAAACCTTACTGGGAACCATTGCAGACTGATAAGATATTAAATGCCATTGAAACGATATGATTTCAAGAATCAAAAAGCTTTCATCTATCTTTTATATTTGGCTATATTTGTCATTTTCCATTTATACAGTGAAAACCAACTTTTTTCACTAAAAAACCGGTTTTCGAATTCCATAATTTTCGCCAAAAAACCGGTTTTCAAAACTAACCAGGTGGTTATATGTCTATTAGTTAAATTATTAAATATCTAAAATAATGAGTAAAAGTTAAAATATTATACCAAATGCCTCCATTTGTAACTTGTATACCAATTATTAATGTTTTTTTTTCATGATTTATTGTTTAAAATGACCTTATTCTTCACTATTGTTTATTTAACATTTTATTTTTTTACATCAATAGTCTGTATATAGTGTTTAGTAAGTTTGGCAACAAAGTTTTTGTAGTTTTTAGACACTTGAAAAGTTTAATAAATATTTGTTTGAACAAAAAGGAAGCTAAGTGGTTCAAAAAATAACAAGTTCAAGATGAAAGAAATTATTCTCCAAACATTTGAAGTTGAATCTTACAAGACAAAGAGTTCTATTTAAGTATAGGGAAAAAAACATGTATCATATTTAATATCTTGGATCTTTGTGTAAAAATAATAGAGGAATAAAATTAATGAATAATGGGTTGGTTACTTTGATGATAATATGGGTATGGGTTTCTGTATTTTCATTATTGTTTACAAAACAAAAGATTGTCATATTGTCTAAATAATTAGTAAAGTTTTCTTCAATCAACGTTTGTGCAAGAAGATTACAAAATAATCTGAAAATGGACAACAGTGAATCCAATCTTCGTAACGTGAACCAGAAAACGGTTGAATTGACAGCACATAGTTTCTCATCTTATTTTTCACGCAAAATGGGATTTTTTAGAAACGACGATAGTGCAAATTATTATGCCAGATTTAAAGAAAATCCTAGTTTTTCAAGTTCAGCTTCTGAAAGCACTTCATCCAAAAGATCATCCAGCAACGATGAAGGACTATCTGATCAAGTAGATGAAACTTTATCCGAAATTTTTGAAGAAATACCTAGTTCTGCAAGTTCAGCTTCTGAAAGCACTTCAACCAAAAGATCATCCAGCAATGATGAAGGACGATTTGATCAAGTAGATAAACCCTCACCAAAAAAGTCGAAGTCGAACTGAGAAATGTCATTCGTAATACATTTTACATGTATAAATGTTATAAGTTACAATTATGAAAAACTTAACATACATTCCAATCCATAATAAAAAATTATTATTGAAGCTTTTATTTTAGTGTTGATAGTAATAATAAATCTAATCTTTAATATAACTTTATATAACTTTACTTAACTTTATATAACATTATGCACTTTTCCGTATAAAATGAAGCATAAAAAAGTATAATAAAAATAAATCAATTGAGAAGCAAAAATTATATATGTATGTGTACATATATTTTATATGTATGGAGCACTAATGAAAAAGTTACTCAACTCAAAATAATATATATGTATAATATATATTTCTTCATTCAAACCACAAATCAAATCTAATTCTGCAATAAAATTTTATCTCTATATATTTGTTTACAATATGTTAAATCAATCGGTTTTTGATGTGGTATAACGTTTAATATTGCTATAATAAATCATAGTTTAATTATCAAAATTTTATTAACATAAATACTTGTAGTTCGATCAAATTTTCGCTCTTATTTTTCCACGTGTGAGTTTTCTTAAAATATATTTTTTACAAAATCATGCCAAAAATATTTTGGTTCAGTTTATATTTGATTGAATAAAAAGCTTTATAAAAAGTGCTAATATAGTTATTTTCGTTACGTTTTTTACGTGTTACTAATTTTCTTCTTATATCATTTATTTATAGTGTATATAAATATCAATATACTATGAATATATTGATTTATGAAAGCTTTGTATGAAATTCAGATTTTTTTTGTGATTCGAAGATTATTTCTGAACGTGTTATTTATTGCAATAATGATATTTAGATGGGCACATGTTATAGGAAGAGATTTATGAATCTCGCTTTGATAAAGTAAAAAAAAAAAAAAAAACTTGAAATAGAATACATTTATTAAGTCAATGGTTCGACTTTTTTATTAGGGTCACTGCGAACTTTTGTCAAAAGATATTTCAACCTTTTATATCCAGTACTTTGTACTGATGTATAATTTTCACAAACGTATATATATATATATATATATATATATATATAAGACCAAGAAATATAAATTTTCCATCTTAAATGCTTTATATAAATATTTACATTGAATTCATTTACACACTTGCTTATTTATTACTTACGTTCGAACAAGGTTTTTATATCTATATTTATATATACCGAGGTCTATATATATATACAAGTATATATATATATATATATATATATATATATATATATATATACATATATATATATATATATATATATATATATATATATATATTATACACAGAAATATTTTAATTTCATGCTCACATTTATAAGTAATTTTTTTCCTCTAAAATACTATTATTTTTTTCGAATGGATGCAATTTTGTGAAAGTTATACAACCCCAAACTTTCACATTATTTTTTATTCATTTTTTCTCCTTGTCATAGTTTTGCCAAAACGACTGGCAAGAATTCAAAAATCAAATCGACTCTGTATTAAATCGACTAAATATTAAACCCTATGGAAGTTTGTTTTCTTAAATGGTGCCAAAGGGTCCCAATATAATATTGAGTTCTTAAACATAAAATTGGAGTATTATGATTTTTTTCTTATTCTTACTTTGTTGGGTATCTACTATACCCATCCACTATATAAGAGATAATATTACATAAAAATTGCTAGTTATTTACTAAAAATACGATTTTTTTTACGATTGAGGTTTTGCACTGAACTGTAATATATATAAGGGGGCGTCCATTAATCACGTGAGCTAGTTTTTAAGGATTTTTGGACCCCCCTCCCCCTTGGTGATACGTGGTGATATTTCAAAATTACCCCCCCTCCCCCACCAAACATCACGTGTATTTTTAGTTACGTGAAAAATCTTAAATTTCTTATTCTTTTATTGAAAATGTTTGATTTTTTTAAAAGAATTAGTTAAAACATAAATACACGTGATATCTTACCATACCCCCCCTACCCCACGTGATAATTCGTGATTTTTTGTCAAACCCCCCCTCCCCCTAAAAACCTCACGTGATTAATGGACGCCCCCTAATAATATAAACGTATTGTTGCACATCCCTGCTATAATTTAATAATTAATGTAATATTACCTTGGACATCAATTAATTCTAGTATATCCTGTTGCAAGATTATTAAACTTCATGGAAATATTATATTTTGTTCCCAGTAATTTACTCATACAAATGCATCTAGGTAATTCAGCATTATTTTACACGTGAACAATCCTTCTGAAAAGATCTTCGTAATTACGTTTAACTAAGCATTTTAGTTTAATTTAAATTACTGAAACATTAAAACAGGGGAGTCTGCTGTCGGCTGCCGAGCCGGCAACATCTTCAAAATGTAACCTCCAAAATGTAGCAGTTTATGAATTATATTTTCTATTATTTAACAGTTTTTTACAAACGTCTGTGTAATTCTGAACATTTTATGTAATAAAAGTGAATTTTATGTCTTCAATAGCAGTATATATATACTAAAGTTTCTTGGTTTTCTTTCTATATATATATATATATATATATATATATATATATATATATATGTAGTAGGTTTGAACTCAAAAGAATATGATATGAAATCCTTTATAAATAGTCGTCGTACACATTTTATTTGAAATTTCTGTTTTTGACGAAATTCGTTGATATTTATGGAACGAAATAATAGGTTTGCGTTTGATGTTTGTTTGTTCCCATTGTTTCTGCTAAATTTATTTTGTTTGCTTTTGTATACAGTCTCAAGGCTGTTTAACTTGAACTTGCGTATTTGCATTCGACAAACGGAGATTATATGTAAATATTATACATACATATGGACACACATACAATGATATAATATTTATTCATATGTGTATATATAAATAAGTTATAAATACTTTATAATTAATTTTTACGATCATTAAGACACTTGTATATGCGCAAGTTATCAAACTTACTATTTTTAAACAATAAATAATTCTGTATTTAATGCATATTTCATTATTTTCATATATGGAGTGCAATGCGGTATACTGATATACCGAAAAACCGGTATACCGGAAAATTTTTTCCGGTATAAATACCGGGATTCACCTTAAAAATATTGGTATTGATTGAAGTGCTGATATGTTCATGATTGATGAGTAATTATTTTCAAAATTATTTATTATAGAACAACGTTAATTTCTATGTTCTACTATTTAAAAATAAAGTAAATTGTTTACTATCTCTTAAATTGAACACTAAACAAATACAGTTATAGACAGATTTAAATCGCATTGAATCTGCCGCTAATTTTTTTTTTTGTTATTACAGAAAAATTTATTTTCTATGTAAAATTCGAAAACCATCTAAAACCTGTTTTCCAGGAAAACACCATTCAAAAACCGGTTTACTGAAATGTCGGTTCTTGTATAAACTCTAGTGTGTAGTCATTTCTTCTGTTTAGGACCTTGTAGTTATATAATTGGATATACAACTCTCTAGCAAACCTCCTTTTAAACAAATTTTCTTCGAAATATATGATTTTAGGTTTAAAAAAATCATTGCTCTTGTTTAAATTATTTATATGTTCTGTTATCAATGTTTTAAATTGTTTTTAATTTTTAGAATTATTTTTATGTTTATGTAGGTTTTTGCTCAAATTTTGGTTTGGTTTACCTAGGTAAATGAGTTTGCAATCTGAGCAATTCATCTGGTAAACAGCAAACGAAAAATAATGATGGGACAATTGTTTAATGTATCCCATAATTTTAAAATTAAATGCCTGTTAGTATAAAAGTGTGTTACTACAAGCACAAAATATTATAACTTAATTATATAACTTAATATTATAACTTAAATATTATAACTTAATTTTTATAATTTATTATAAATTTATAATTTAATTTTATAAGTTTATTATTTACCGCAGAAACATCTAACAAATATTCAATAACATTATAATGGTAGAAAATCCTTAGTCTTATTTTTATTATAATTTTAATTTTTACCACAGGAACATGTAACAATTATTAAATACCATGGTATAATGGCAAATGAAAAATCCCTCATTATTTTTCTGTCGTAAGAGTATACATATCAATATACATAATATTTATTAAAATTCAAATTCAAAATAAATATTTCCCAAAATATACGCTGCATAATTTCCATCATAAGTTCAAATGTACAAATCATACAGAATAAATAAAATAGTGGAATTCCAGCAGCTTTGATATACGACCGTGCTGTATATAGGCTATGAATATGATATTATTCAGTTTATTTTTATTTTCCAAATTAAAATGTGTCATCTGCAATGCTCTTTCGCCATTATTATTAATAACTCGCGTCGGCAACAACCGTACGCATCCGTTGCATCCCTGCAATACGCTTTGTTCGTTTACGGTGGAGCGATCTTGTACATTGTTATGTGCGAACGGTTTTGCATTATATTATATTAATTTTGTTAAATGATATTTGAGATGGATTTAAATTTATAAGACTATTTAGAGGATAAACTTCTTGTTTTAACTTACTTCTTAGTTATATAGTAAGAAACTATTTGCTTTGATTTTTGAAACCTGTCAAATCTAAATTAGAGGCGACTGGGTACGGTTATGTTATTTTTTTATCAGCAATAATTATATTAATTTCCCAGATAGTAATATACAAATACCATAGGTTAGTCATAAAATCAAACCATATAAAGAGGGCGAGTGTCACAAACGTGACTCATATATATTTTTTTAATTATGGTTTCTTATACTTTTGTAAACGTGTAGTAAAATAATAAAGTAATCTTATGCGTAAATAGAACTGTCAAAAAAGGGTTAAATATTAAAACTACCAGTCTCACTTATATAATAAAATATTGTTCTGCTAAAATCAAATTTCTACAAATCGATTTAAATAATAACACTTAAAACAAAAGCTTTAATGAGTTAATACTATACAAATAATTTCAAGTATGTATTTATCACAGAGTTGTCATATTTCAATAATTATATTTGACATTTAACATGACTTCGACTTTTTCGATGAAGGCTCATCTGCTTGATCAGATTGTCCTTCACCGTTGCTAGATGTTCTTTTAGAAGAAGTCCTATTAGAAGCTGGACTTGTAGGTCCAGGATTTACTTCAAGTTTTGTATCATAATTGTGGCTGGCTTGGTTGATCGCCTCCCTTTTATAAATTTCATCACCGTGATTACGGAAAAATCCTAGTCTGCGTAAGAAATGATAATATAGACTTCCTGCTGACGGTGCAACTCTTCCCTGATTCAAGTTACGGACATTGGAATTATTGTCCATTTTTGTAATTTGTTTATTCAAATTTTGGTTAAAGAAAATTTTACTAATTATTTTGACAAGCTTTTGTTTAGTAAACAAAAATAAAAATACATACTTTGGCGCCACCCATACCCATATTATTATCAAAGTAATCAACCCATTACTACATCTTCATAATGAAATATATAATCATCAATTAAATGCAAATCGTACAACTGAAATTAAAAATAAAAATTAAAGAATTAATTTTTTAAATCCATAATAATATATGTGTGTATGTATTTGTGTTTGTGTATATATACATAACTTATTTATTTCTCATACAAAATGTATAATGTCTGTTACTATCAGTTGCTTTATTAAAGATGACAAAACTGGAAAAATATTGCAGTATTTTTTTCTATAGGTAAAATGAATAATTTTAACTTTGCAAATCAGTTTCAAAATATTTATATAATAAAATTAAGAAGGTCCTCGGAGCAT
>NW_020538040.1:9765015-9794990 GCF_003426905.1 Ctenocephalides felis
TGTAAGAAACGTAAGTTTATTAAAGTAATTTGTATTATTCATGGTTACTAAATATTTTTAGAAATTATTTTTATAGGCAAGACACATATTACAGCTGCTCAAAGAATGAGACCATTTCCTTATCTATGAATGAGACTGTATCGCCAGCGAAATAGTCAAAAAAACAGTCAATAATATATTCATTAATTGTTAATTTTAATTATATGACACGTGAAACAACTGTTTTCGTTCAATTTCATTTTACTGATCCTAAACGTCAAGTATTGCAATGTTGCATATTTAAATAAATAATTATAAATAATAAAGAATAAATTGATATTCAGATTTATTACTCTAAACAAGAAATCAAGCACAACAATAGTTTGTTGTGCTTGTTTCCAACAATTACATTATTGTTTTCGATAATTGTAAATATTTTTAATGCTATTATTAATATATAATTTATAATTTATTATTATATAATTATATGCAAAAAAAATTAATTACCATAACATTTACTCAAAAAGATAATAATAGAATAGAAAATCTTCGATCGTTGAAATTGATTAAAATTGCAGATCATAACATAACCTTATTTATTTTAAATGTCAGAGTATTTCTACACATGGGTTGAAAAAGAACTTTGTTCTAATAAATCCCCAATTAATTCCATTAAAACTCATTTTTTTAAATTCATATCGCATGTGCTGTACAACAATAATTTGTACAATAACGAATAATTTCCAATTAGTTCCAATATAACATATGTGGAAGAAAGTCGATCGCATGCCTTCAGTCCGTAAACTAATTCTTTTAATTTTATAGCCCATAATTGTTGGATGCGTTTGCACCTAGCTATTTTATGGCCTCCTGAATTTACTTTTGTTTTCTGACACGTATTTCTGCACCAGAACAAATTTCTGCCAATGCAAACATTGGAAAAAATTATGGATAATTTCATATAACAATTAAGAAAATTTATCTAAAATATGTCAATGTCTTCTACTTTAAAATAGTGAACCTTTTAACCCGCGTATATTTAAGCCCAGCTCTACCCTATTTCAAATTTTCTCTAGATTTAATATTAATTAGTTGCTATTTGAAAAAAGTACATAATATTCATAATCATAAGTTTCATTGATCAATAATTTTAAGCTCGTTTTAATGGCCTTCCCGTAAAATAATGAACAATTTAATAAATTATTAAAATATTTACTATAAGAATACTATTTTGTGCAATTTTGTAATTCAGTCATAAGAACAAAGTATCTATATATCATTTTCAAAACAAAAAATCATTAATAATTTATATAAGTACAATGACCATCAAAAAAGCTCTCGGATATTTCTAGCTTATTTGTGGTCTTTAAATATTATTATATATTTTTTTCCAAATCAAAATTTATTACAAGTGGTTGAAAAATAACAATAAACATTTCATACTTCAGAAATACAAATTATTTTACTTTTTACTTCTAAAATATGAAATGTGATATGGACTAATTAAATCATATGACTATCAACGATCGAATATTGATTTATTTTATTGTTAGAATTATACATATGAATAGTTATTTATTTATTTATTAATCAAATGGAATAGGTTCTATTTATTATTCCGAACACGATTTTCAATCAATGTAATGGCTTCATTGTGTCAACTAAAAGCTTTGTACATTGTTTTAAAAAAACGTTTTTGGAGTACAATGGCACCGAAATGTACAAATAAATACAAATAATAAATTCAAATAATAATACAATTAGGTTTGATTTAATGAAATCGGTATAACACGTTGGATAATGATTACGATTTAATACGTTGTGGTATAATTATAATTTCGGGGGCGTCGATTAATCACGCGATCAAGTTTTTAAGGATTTTTGGACCCCCCGTCCCCTTTGGTGATACGTGGAGATATTCAAAATTAAACACCACCACCAATTACGAGAAAAAATTGTAAAGATTTTGATTTTTTAAGATGCTTAGATATTTAAAAAAAATCAGGTAAACATGACATGTAACATCTTACTAAACCCCCCTCCCTCACGTGATATTTTGTGATTTTTTGTCAAACCCCCCCTCCCTTTAAAAACCACACGTGATTAATGGATGAGTACAGACTTAAATTCAATTTATGAGTTTCTTAGAAAATTATGTGCACGTTGGATTTACTTTGAGAATATTTGTCTGAATAGTAAAACTTCTTTTGGCGCAACAAGGGAGTAAACCTGTGAAAATGCAACGGAAGTTGCGTTACGACCGAACTGTTCGTAATTTGCTCTCGATAAAATCATTTCTATACGGGTCGATCGTGATTAGTCGTCGTATCGAGTGAATAGAGATCTGTCGTTGAATGCTTAGCGGCATCAACGTTGTATGCGTACCGATATCAACAAGGAAATCGGCATAGATAAATAAACATTTTAAAGTTACAGTACAAGATTTGTACTACTTCACATAGACGACGACTAATCACAATTGACCCGTATAGAAACGATATCATCGAGAGCGAATGACGAATCATTGGCACTCGATTCGTATTTTATATTACCTGCCATAACGCACTTCCGTTGCATTTGTATGGATTTACACCCTAGTCGCGCCTATAAACGTTTTACTTCAAAAAAGATGTGTAAGTGTAAATTTTCAATATTGGGTTTAATAAATGATTGTCCTAATATTGTTTGGTAAATTTTTTATTAATTACCTACGTAAATGGACGTAATTTTGCACAACATTTAATTTTTGGTTTAAATATTTTTTTTTATAAATACAACATTCTCTCCTTTTACACTAGTGTCTGCAATATAATTTTTTGGCTTATTTTTTTAATTTTATCACAAATACGTTATTATTATTATTATCAATAATCACTTGCTTTTAACATTAATAGTTCTCTAATCTAACAACATTAATAATGGAATTCTTATTATTTTTTAAAGCCTTAATTTTATTGCTTATTGTCATAATTGAAACAAAACGTTTTATTGTTTGTTTATTTATAAAGCAACTTATTTGTCCAGCACTAGAATTATTTATTAATGATTTTAGGCCAATTTTTAAGTTCACTGAAACCTCTGAAAATATGGTAAATAATCACTGAAATTCTTACATTTTCATAAAAATCACATTGTCCCAATGTCTGTCTCAATGTGATAACATTGCAAATTTAATTTATTTAAAGTTCACGAAAACAAAAACACAAAAAGTACTTAAATTTTAAATTGTACACAGTCTGCTTTAAAACATTTTATTTGCGACATGAATTGCTTTAGAGTTCTTATTTTTATTTGTCTTGAACACTTTAAAGATCAGCAAAGCATGAAGAATGTGAAATGCATTTTATTACTTGAAAGTTTGATTAATTTTAACGAAAAAACATTTATTTTATCTATTTTCACATTGAGATTTTTCAGATTCAACCAGTTCATAAATTTCAATCCATAAAATTGTTTGTTACTTACGTACTTTATACACTTTTTTAAATTTCATAAACAAATTACTTTTAGTTCATATATTTTTAAAATCAATAATTTATCCATTGTTATATCACAAAATTATTAGCCATGTTACGAGTCCTAAATTTTCACATAAATGGACGTAAACACTTGATCACTTTGTTTTGCTTAAATTAAAAATTAATAATTTTAGTAATTATATATTGTATTAATGATAACCTGGGGTTTCGTACCACATATTGATTTGTGTATGCAATTAGAAATTTAAAATTTCAAATACGTTGTTTTTTGTGGACAATATAAAATCGTTTAGAGATTTATTTAAAATATATAAATTTTTGTTTGCAAAATAAATTTGATGAGTTGATTATGATTTTTGTGTAAAATTTAACTATTCAAACATAAAAATAAATATAAAAAAGTATAAAAAAATAATTATACGCTGGCAATATTCGAACCCGATCATTCTAAACGTTCTCTCTAAAGTTCTCTCTAAAATTCCTGAAAGTTCTCTCTAAAATTCCTGAAAGTGCTCTCTCTGTGAATTCTAGAATGTACTTTCTCTGGAAATCCTAGAAAGTACTCTCTCTGAAAATTCTAGAAAGTTCCCTCTAAAATTCTAGAACGTTCTCTCTAAAATTCTAGCAAGTTTCCTCTAAAATTCTGGAAAGTTTTCTCTAAAATTCTAGAATGTTCTCTCTCCGGAAATTCTTGAAAATTTTCTCTACAATTCTAAAAAGTTTTCTCTCAAGAAAAAATTCTAGAAAGTTCTCTCTCGGGACTTTTGTTCTGGTATATGTAGAATCTCAAAAAACTGCGAAGATTTAATTTTTTAAATCAAAAACAACAATAATAGACCCAAAAACTTTTCCAACCAATTTGTTATCCTTATTGCAAAATTAATTCAAAAACTTCCTTACTCATATCCAAGCCCAACAAAGAATCTATTTTCTAACAATTTAGCATATTTTTTATTCTTCCTCCGATAAGAAATTAAAATGCCTTCAGGAAATAAAGTTTCATCTGTAGAGTGAATATCAGAATCGTTGGCACATATTACTTTCTTACTAACGGAAAAATAAAAATGCTATTCGAGCAAGAAAATTATCTGTTACATATGGAAAAGATTTATCGACAGAACAACTGTGCCAATTTTCCTGGAAAGTTTTCTTCAGATATTAATAAAACATCGATTAAGAGACAACTTGTAATTTATTAATGTATTTGTCTCCGAATTTATTTGTGTTTAATAGTATCCTTAGAATCTAGTCTAGGGGATGCAATACCGATATAAAATTTTGATACCGTTATTTCGTGTTTTTTTTTATTTTGAAACCGGTATAACCGATATTAATATTATTTTAAAAAATGTAAACAAATGTTCAAAAACATATTGTTAGTTACTTATCTCAGAATTTATTTGTGTAGCGTCAATAGAATCTAGTGTAGGGAACGCAATACCTATATAAAATTTGAAACCGGTTTTTTAGTGTTTTCGATTTTAAAGCCGGTATAACCGGTATAAGTATTATTTTGGAAAATGTAAACAAAAGTTACAAAACATTCTATTAGTTACTTATATCAGAATTTATTTGTATAGCATCATTAGAATCTAGTTTAAGAAAAGCAATTTCTATATAATTTTTTTTATACCAGTATTTCGGTATTTTTGATTCTAAAACCGGTATAAGCGGTATTAATGTTATTTTAAAAAAATTGAACAAACGTTCCAAAACATGTTAGTTACTTATCTCACAATTTATTTGTATAGCATCATCAAAATCTAGTTTAACGAATGCAATTCCTATATAAATTTTTGATACCGGTATTTCGGTATTTTTATTTTAAACCCGGTATAACCGGTATTAAGATTATTTAAAAAAATGTTCCAAAATATGTTGTTAATTACTTATCTCAGAATTTATTTGTATAGCATCATTAGAATCTAGTCTAGGTAATGCAATTTCTACATAAATTTTTGATACAGGTATTTAGGTATTTTTGATTTTAAAACCGGTATAACCGGTATTAATGTAAAGAAATGGTCCTAAACATATTGCAAGTTTAATTGTAAGAATATAGGAAATAAATCTGAAATAAATAAAAATAAAAAAAATTAAAAATAAAAAAAAAATATAAATAAAAAATTGAAACCTAGAAATGAAAGATAAAACTTGTAAAAATATATATACAACTAAGCATCAAAACGTGTGTTTTTAATAATAAATTAACAAAATTATATCCAAATTAATATCATAATATTACATTATTAAGATAACGTTATTAATCTTTTATGTGCAAATTATTCAAATTTCAATCTTTTACCTAATATAATATTTTATAATTGTTGATTTTTTTTTATTTCATCAAGGTTAATTTACACTCTGTTTTTTATAACAAAAATATTGAGTAATTATTATGATTAATATGTTTAGAGTTAGAACAAAAGCAAAAATTATCCAGTGGTGTAGCTTAATTTTGTTGATTTTGAGTATTTATGGTACAGAATATTTTGGCGCCAAAGTTACTTCAGAAACCCGTTATATTTTTATATAAGAGAAAATAAATATCCGTATTTCTTAGTCTGATTCTATTTATCTAGACAAGATATGAAGCTCTTTGCAAAGAAATAAATATTCAGTTTAATGACGAAATAATTTTTGTATACATGTTTATAGAATAGAACGACCTGTAGACTTATATGTTTTAAACGATTATGAAATTTCAAGTTTAGATAGTTCTGAAAAATTTAAACACAATTCTGACATGTATCAACTAGTGCTTATGTTCTATACGGAAAATACCGATAATTTTTAGGGAAATACCGGTATTAATACCGCTGAACCGGTATACCTGTATACCGGAATTGCATTCCCTTGAAATTCTCTATGATATTTGATAATATGATATTTATTATTTGATATATAATCGCTTCTTCAAACAAATTATTAATGTGGTAGTCTTTTCTATTATATTTCTACTTCACATTACAAAATTTTATTTAACTTCAAATTCACTTTTGTGTTCATGTGCTTTTCTATTAATAGTTTCATTTATTAATTTTTTTATTTATTGATTAGATAATCAAAAAATACAATAATTTTGTGATGTATTGTTATGTCATTTAAGATCTCGATTGAGAAGATCCCTTAGTAGATTTTTATCTAAGGCTATGATTAATTTTGAGGGATTTTTTTTTTTATTAATAATGATGGTATTTTGTACTACGATTTATATTAATTTATTCATGGTCATTATTACTTGTAAATATTTATTAAAATAATCATAAGATTTAAAATAATTTGATAAAAAATACGATTATTTTAGGCAGTCAGTGGTATTAATTGAACCATTTTCATAGCCAGTTGCAATTCTAAAAAATAGTAGATATTTTGGTTGGACAAATTTATGAAGTCGATCCTAAAATAATTTTATTATTCATCAATATAAGTATGAATTAACTTCCCGTAAGGTAAGTTATAGTAATCTCCCAAAAATCGAGAATGAATTTTTTTGCATATTTTTACGTTTCAAAAGTTTTTGAGCAAAAATGAATGTGTGTATATATGTATGAATACAATTTTTGGTTTGGACGATTCAATAAACAGTCGATTCGTATTGACAGAGAGGCGTGCTGATTAGTTTTTTGCAAAGGCAGGTCCAGCCGGAGAACGGAGCATCCGATTAGAGTGATTCAAAAAACATTTTGCTTGTGTTGACAGTGTGAAGAAAAGAAAGTTTTTGCAGAACGACAAAAATTAAACAATATTTAATTTTCACAAAGTAAGGTTTTGTCACCAAGTCTATTAAATAAATCCTTCATACGAATCAACATAATATTTGAGTTTTCTATGAGAACGTATTAATTGAATTCCTAAGCTATAATCAAAATCAAAATACAACAAGGTCGTGATACAAATAAAACGACCTGGTGAGCTCATTGAAAGCACTATCCAATCTATTAAATAAATCTATAAATAAATACATAAAAATATTTTTAAAAAAAATTCAGATCTAAACTAACTGAGTTTTCTTTTTTGTTTGGGAAAAATATCTAGTTTTTTATTACTCAATTAATTACATAATATTAATCTTGAGTTGAATTTAAAATTTAATTTCGTTTTAATTATTAACTAAAATTTCAATTAAACAAATAATTTAAATACAGTTCCATTATAATGAATTTATGTAGGTACTTTTATTGCTCTCAGAGCAAATTTGTATTTTTTCTTGGAATATTAAAATCTACCTTATTGGTGGGCTCATGATGTTATTTTTTAATTTGAAATTATAAAATATATAACAAGTAAATGAGTAAATTATTTGATAACTCATTATTAAAGTTACTGAACTATAAATAGTACAACTTGCTAACACGATAATAGCATCAAAGAGTCTATTTTGATTTGTTATTATAAAGAAACTCGGTTTAGTCTGTATGCAATTTTGATATTAATTATAGCAGAATATTCAATTTTATAAGAATTTACTTGATATTTTATTAATATTTTGAAAAAATTGAATGTGGGTAAAATATTGCTCATAAAATTTTTGACAAATTTGTTGAATATTTTTTTAACAAAATAATTTTAAGAAAAAATAAGTTATTGATTTACTGCAAAATTTGATAATGTTTTTTTTTTTTGTAAAGTAAATGCTTAAATAACTTGATTCTTCACTATAGGCAGTGCAAAGAAAAAAATAACTTATTTGTTTAAAATGAATGAATAAGTTGATAAACAGTAGAAACGTTTCTTAGTTTTTTTTCTATTATATTAAATATGATTTTAAAATAAGTACACACACAAATAAGTAAATAATTTATTGAAGAAGTTGATGGTTTTATCATCAAATTTTCATCAAATTTTTCTATAATAAATGATGAACTGAAATAATGCACGGTCAATTTTTTTTTACTTGAATATGAAAAAAAGATTTTTTTTTTGTTTGTCAATCACTCATTTCAATTTGTCAATTGTCAATCAATTTGTATTCGTTAGTCAATTGCTTATTGGAGTAATTACAACCAATTGTTTTTCTTTAATTATTATTGCAAAATAAATTTAAATTTGACAACTTGATATTTAGCTGATATCTTTAAAATACATGTATAAGTTGATAATACACTGCAAACAGTAGAATTGTTGTTTTATATTTTTTATCATATTAAATATATTTTTAAAATTAATAAACACGAGAATAAGTTAATAAATCATTGTAGAAGTTGATGTTTTTATTATTTGATTTTTTTAAAACAAATGATAACGCACAAAGTTTTTTCTATAGTTGCATAATTAATACTGCATATTCTTAGAACACAGGACATAAATTAAATTGGAGATATTTGAAATAATATTTAGACACCAGAATGCAAAAATAAAAATCTGCTCAAAATCATCTATTTCATAGTCGATTGTTTATTGGATCAATTATTACTAATTGCTCTTCTTTATTATTTTTTTATTATGCTATGATTTATATAGTTTATTTTTATAGTTTAATTTATATTACTAGATTTTTTTGAAAAAAAATAGTGCATATTTATGTATGCATAAATAGTTACTGATAATTACAAAACTAGTCGAAAGTGGCATTTTGCCTTAAGGCAAGTTGCATGAACTTCCCAAAATGTGTAATAATTGGCGTAATCAACCAAAATTGAGATTTAGATATTTAGATAAAATTTTCAAATGATTATTTTGAAAATGAAGTTTTCACTTTCAATTAAATCTGAAGATTGCAATTTCCAATTAATTTTCTCAAACATATTTGAATTTTCTGTAATTATATTGTTTATATTGCACAGACACGTGCTAATATGCCCTAAAATTATAGTTCATTATTCCAAATTTTAATGAATTGACAATGTTTGACTCATCACATCACAAAAGTAACTTTTGACACAAATTTTGATTATAATATTTTTCCAAACGTTGATAAATTTTTAAATTGAAAGGAAAAGTAATTGGAAATTTACAGTTAATTACAAGAACTTGTGGCAACGAATCTTCACCAAAAACTAATCAGTACTTTTCCCAGCCAATATTATTTTAAAAAGTTTTTGAATTTTTGAAATCGATTCAGAATTGCGGGCTAAAACGTGGACAATATTTTTTTCATTTTTCTGCTATTCACAAAGAAACGGTCTGGCTTATCGAGTCCTTATCAAGTCACGTGGAATGGATTTTAAATTTTTAAAATCGATCCAACGGTTTTTGAGAAAACACTGACAAAAGGTCAAAAATCTGTTTACACACATACGCATACTTTTTCCAAATTTGGTCTCACTCGATTCAGAATGGCGTGAAACGTCGAGAAATTTAACAAAATCAAACTTTTCCTACGGAAAGTTAAAAAAAAAAAATAGCAAATTGTAGTAATTGCTCCAATAGAAAATTGAATAGATAGATTGAATAGATTTTGAGTATTTTATAGACCTTATTGAAATATTACGGCCTTACGACAAGTAGTTTGATTTTAAAAATTCATCAAAGTTTGAGAAAATGAGTAGTTTTTTTGGCGTTTGTTAAAATTAAAATTAGACGATTTACTTGGTATAACGATAGAATCCTTGGTCTTAATGAACATACTGAACCATTAAAGTCCTACGGAAACTGGTTCAATTATAAAAATGGTTGATTTGAGAAAATTTGTTTTTAGAAAATACTCCGAGTTAACGTGTTCGTTCGTTTTCAATTGTGGGTAATAAATCTACTCGGAATACTTTTAATCACTCATAAATTAATTTATATTTTATTGATTATGTCAATTATTTACACATATCGGGGAGTTCATGTAACTTGCCTCAAGGCAAAATACCAATACCAACTAGTTATTTATTTGCCCAAATTTGTAATTAATTTTTATTCGTTATTCAGTGTTATTATTGTTATTTATTTAATTATGCTTAATTTCCTAACCTCTTTATTTGATCATTCATTTATTTATATGTGATTTAGCCCTATAACTCTGATTTTTGTGTAATATTGGAAGAAAAAAAATTCATTTACACCCAATATGTATTTTGTAAACAAACATGTAACAATGTGGTACGAAACCCTTGGATCACATTATTTTTTTTTTTTTAACTGATCACTGATAGGTCCTCACTTTCACTTCGAACACAGTCGTCGTTGCCTTCGGTCGTGACAACAACATCTTAAATCGTTAAAATCCGTCTTTTGCCCGTCGTATTATATTCCTAATAATGTTGCTAGTCCCATAGCAGCTGTTATGCGACTGATCTTGCTGGCTGTACCACGCAGATACGAGCATTGTGTCCTATAGCGTGTATAGATTCTAGGGCTGGCTAAGGGCTCGGCCGAATCGACATCGGCGGAAGGAAGGAAGACGTAGAAAAGAGATTTTTTGATCGGAACTGGATTTTTTGGGGTCAAATGAGTACTAGGGGGGCGTCCATTATTTATGTGTTCGATTTTTTAAGGATTTTTGGACCACCCCGTGGTGATACGTGGTGAGATTCAAAATTACCTATCTCCCCAATCAAATATTACGTCGTGTATTTTTTGTTACGAATTTTTTTAAAATTTTTTGAGTTTTTTTTAAATAATGTTTGGATTTTTTTTGAATTCAAATAAGAAATAAATACATGTAATATCTTACTATACTCCTCCCTTCCCCACGTAATGTCTCGTGATTTTTTGTCAACCCCCCCTCCCCCAACACTAAAGAGAGACTAATATGTGGAACATTTCTCTTTATCAATGAATAAACTAGTGGTGAATGGTATCGTGCCTCAAGGCAAACTGCAGAAAATTCCCTTACCAAAAACTAAATTATTAAAAAAAACTTTGCAAAACTTTGAAAAAAATAGATTTTTTAAAAGTTTCTGAAAAAAATGACTATTTGGAAAAAACTGATTTTTTTTGTATTTTGATATTTTTGGACATTTTTTTAAGCTATCGCGCTGCATAGCTGATTTTGAGTCGAAATATCAAAGCGCGTAAGCGCCGCATAGACGTCTAACGTGTAAACATTGGTACGAAACCCCTAAAAATGTACACAAAATTTGTACATATTGTTATAATCTTTATAAAATATCTGATAATACGATGTACATGTCACTAATGTTCATTTTTGACCGCTTAATGGCAATTTTTTTAACGTTTTTTATTGAAAAACGCTGGACCTGCCTTTACAATAATTTTACAAGTTGGTAATTTTGTCAATACATGTGAAATGTTTCTGAGTTATTTAAATAGAATGGTCCGTTATGTCAAAAACTAATATACCATTTTTGGCATTTTTTGACTAGACCTGCCTTTGCAATAGGAATCGTAGGAATCGATTGTTTTTTTGAATTATTCAAATCGGTTGATCCGTGTTCGCGAAATCCTCGACAAAAATTTGTATCCGCACATACACACACGCATAAATCCTTTTTATCTAAGGTATGCCAAAGTGTTCAGAAACTTCTGAAGCGTAAAGATATATAAAAAAAATTATTTTCGATTTTTTTGCGATTACTATAACTTTCTCTTCGAGAAGTTAACTAGATTTTTGGGGTCAACAAAATACTTAAGGAGGTGTCTATGAATCACGTGTTCGATTTTTTAAGGATTTTTGGTTCCATTTCCCTCTTAGTGAAAATGTTTCGATTTTTTTTTTAATTCAAATATGGAATAAATGCACGTAATATCTTATCATACCCCTCCCTACCCCACGTGATCCTTCATGATTTTTGGCAAACCCTCTCTGCAACAATAGCTGCAACATTTTTTTTATCAATAAATATAAAATAAACCATAGATTTTATTAACAGTTTCTTTGTTAATCACCAATACTGGAAGATTTTTAACTTATGTGAGACTAATAGATGGAATATTTCTTTTCATCAATAAATGCATGGCATCATGCCTTAAGAAAGACAAATTGCTGAAACTTTCCATACCGTAATTAAACATTCGACAAATATAAATAATCAATACTCAATAAACTCAATAAAAATTGATCAATGATTAATAACAACTGTTTAAATATATTCAGTAATATTTATTAAAAATACTGCAAATTTATAAGTGCTTATTAAATTTGGCGACGAGCGTATTCTACAAACAACTTATGTCTATGTTTACAAGAAATGTAAACTAATGTTAATGGAGACAAGATAGAATGATTTTTTTTAATATTCTGGAAAAATCGTGTTTTCTTTTTTAAATTTTTGAAACTGTAGCTTTGTTTGAACTTTTGAAAATTAATCACGTGGTCAGTACACAGCAAATGTTCTTCAAATTATTTAGATCTATCGATGTATGAAGGGAACATTTGTTTGAACCACATAAGTAAACTTCAATTAAAATAAGTACAATTGAAAATATTAGTACGGAACCCAAAAAAGCACTGCATATGTCTAATGAACATTTTTGACCAGCAACCATTTTTTAAACTTTTTTTTTTAATCTCCGAAACCGCTAGACCTGCCAACCCAAAAATTTTATCAATTCTTCACTCTGTTCGACGCTCCATGCTCTCAAAAACTCAATTGCCTTTGTTTGCATTTTTTGGACCAGTCTTTGTCAAAAACTTCCAAAAACCATCGCGTCTTCCCGTCAATAGTAATCGAATATTTTTTCTCACGCAAATCGCTTAATCCGTGCTCTCAAAATTGTCAACAAAAATTGTATTCACACATGCATACAAACACACACATACAGACATACATCAATTTTTTCTAAGGTGTGCAAAAATATAAAAAGCAATGAAACATAAAGATATTCTAAAAATGTTATTTTCGATATTTTTTGCGATTCTTCTAACTTAACCTATGGGAAGTTAATTATTATATTTGTTTTTAACAATAATATAAAAGGATAATTTTTTTTTAGGCACATCCTGGCTTAGATCAAAAGGGCTCCAGGATCCTGACTTAGATCAAAAGGGCTTCAGGATCCTGACTTAGATCAAAAGGGCTATTGCTTCACCAATCCGAATAGAACCCTATATACCTTTCTACTCGGATGCCGTGGTAAAAATTCATACTTATTCTGCAATTAGGAAGTGGTAAGTTTTGTTATCAAGTTTTATTATAAAATGTGAGATTTAAATCATATTTTACCAATAAATAGTTTTTTTGCGAATTCTGCCATTTCTTGATTACTAGCATTTAATTAATAGTGTACAGTACAACTTTAACCTTAACCTAATAGTTAATACCTTAACGCAGGTATATTTTTTGAAATTCTAGTCTGGATAAATTTCAGTCTAAGTAAATTATTTGAAAAATCTCTTCCAGAAAAAAATCTATATAACTATTTTTTTGCTTCTGTAAATCGTTCCCATTTTCTTTTTATTGATTTGGTAGTATTTAAAAATAAATAGTTTTTTACGGGTCTGATTCTTTTTTTCAGCGAGGGCTATCACTTGATCAATAAGTTACCTATAACTTATTTAATCGCTAAGCAAATTACTGGTACACTTTGTTTCCTAAATAAATTTTATATAAAAATCTGATATTTTGATAATATTTCATTTCTTTTGCGGTTAATTATTCTGGACTCAAAATCAGATTCACATTTTTGTTCAAAGGTTTTAATACTAAAAGTTAAAATTTCACAAGTATGGCTTTCATTTTATAAACATATGTATAAGATAGCAAATTTTGCAATGATTATGAAAATTATAACAAAAAACATTTGTTTTTTCGATATATTAATTCTAATGTTGAAAACGATTTAGATTCTTTTATGACGAGATAAATTTTGTATTTATTTCTTGTTTTCCTCATTAGAACAATAATATCATGTTTGAAAATCTATTGTGATCCTAAGGCATTAAAATTGCAGGAGTTTTCCGTTTCATCAAAATATGAGACATAATATATAAGTTATACTTTATAAACAAATAGATTTCATAACATTTTTGTTCTGTTTTGTTTTAGCAATTCTCTACTTTTTTTGTAAGCGGGATAATAGGTTTTATAAACAAAAAGATCTTATTACCAATTTGTTAACATTTTCTAGTTAAAACCTATATAATGGTGTATAGCCTTGAGAAAAATTGCTAGAACCAACTAGAGAAATAAATATTATATTTGGATTAGCTTATAATATTATACTGGCTGATTTTAATAATTTGATATATTTTAGTACGTAAAATCATTTCAAAGTTTAATTCAACATTGACTTCCTAAGTGTTTCAAATAAAAATGTTAAAAATTTATTTCAGGCCAAATATTAGCTTAAAATAAATCTTATGAGTGACTTTGTAATTCATTTATATATAATGCAGGTTGTGATCAATGATATCGTTTCAGGGTTTTGTGAGATGTTATAGCAATTCTCAATAATTGGTACAGACCCAAAATTTAGTAAATACTATTTAGTATGCTTACTAAGCACAAAATCATTTTAAAATTATTTGAAGTAAAATTATTCTGTCACTAGTTTTAGTGATTCTTTTGAGATATTTTTACCTACTTTCTGCGAAAGTGGAGGACTCACGTATTAACATTGTTAATGCGGTTGGTATAGTTTTTGGACATCCTAAATCAGTACATCCATTTTCTCCAAAATCTGTTCGACCCATACTTCATATTTTTCTAAGGTATGCAATAATATAAAAAAACAGTTTTAATTTTTTTTGATTTTTAAAACTTGTACTGCAAAAAGCTTGTACCTTATAAAAAATATGTTGAGGTATCTTAATGAAAAGCATTGCAGATGTAAGATTCACAGAGACCTAATTTCTTTGTTAGCATAACGTCTTAAATATTTCATTGACGTTAAAAAATTTTATGATTTTTCTAAATATAAATATAATTCAGCGCACAAATTTTTTGCATTTTCAAAAAGTCTATATCTGTTTTCATTTTCCAAATACTAGTGTTAGTACCTGTCCAAGTTTTTAATGTATAGAGTAATTTTTTAACGTGTAAAGCAAAATTTTGAATAAATATTAAATAGAAAATAATATAATAATAAAAAATTCATTTCAGCAAATTATATGTTTTTTATCCAGGTTGCGCTATCATACGAATTTTCTGCTTATTGATAATCAGACATGATTATATTTTAAATATTATGTAATATTTCAAAATATTTAAATATCATTCTAAAGAATAGGAGACTTTAATAATTGCAAAAGTTAGTATCATATTTGAACATTAGTGTATCGTTATTATTATATATATATATATATAATTATATAATTCATTCATAGTAGCAGTAGCAATCAGAACATTATAAAAAATATTTGGTTGTTATATGGTCTGGGTATTTAGTGGCTTAGGCTTCGAGATTTTAAATATATACACATAATAAATAAATAATGGGTAGTACCACCATAATGCAGGTCTGTCAGCTGTATTAAACTCCAACTAGGTTTAGGGAAGAATAGTGTAAGAAATTTTTCATTGCCATATCACACCGCAGTGCCCACCTAAATTCGCTATTACTAATTGAAAACATATTTCTAACTTTCCATAGGATAAGTTATAGTAATCGCAAAAAAGTTGAAAATATTTTTTTTTTGCATATCTCAAATGTTTCAAATGTTTCTGAACATTTTGGCATACCTTAGAAAAAATGTATGTATGTGTGTGTGTGCAGATATAATTTTTTTTTATTTATTATTTAATAGACAATCAGAAGATAAAGTTTCTATTAGCCTATGTGATAAATTATATTTGGCGTTTAGAGGTCTCCTCCATTGAAGAGATCCTCTGCTAGAATTATTCTATAGCTGTCTGTATATAATTTAATATTGCAGGTCCTTTGACCATTTCTTCTTGAGTCTTCTTGTTTGAACCATTTTGTTGATAATTTGTATTTCAGCGTTCGAATGATCATCGATTTTGTTGTGATAAGAACAGCTCCGGGTCTTTATAATTTTATTTACAGATTTAATTTCCAGGTCCCTGTGGATGGTCTCATTAGTTACCTACCAAGGCGCATCTACCATTGCCCTTAATATTTTGTTCTGGGTACGCTGTATAATTTTTATGTTTGATGCACTTGCACATCAGATACAAATTTACGTCGATAATTTCGGAAACACGGTTCATGATTTGAATGATTTAAACTAGATTCTTTGCTATTGATGAGCAGACGTGCTGATTAGTTTTTGGCCAAGGCAGTTCTAGCTGTTTCGGAGATACAGGGCAAAAAGTGTCATAAATGGTAATCAGTTTTTGATAGAACGGAGCGTCTGATTTTAATAACTCAGAAAACATTTTACTTGTATTGACCATATGAGGATCTGGTTAAATTTTTAAAAAGGCAGGTCTAGCGGTTTCGGAGATCAAATAAAAAAAATAAAAAAATGCCATTTGGCGGTCAAAAATGATTATTTTACATATATGCACATCAAATTATCGGATATTTTATGGAGATTTCAATAATAAGTATGAATTTTGTGTACATTTCTATGAGTTTCATAACATTGTTTATCCGATAGACTGCAACGCGGCGCTTACGCGCTTCGATATTTTGTCTCCACGCAGCTAAAGCAACGCGATTGCTTTAAAACAAAGTTCAAAATTTCCAAAATATTTGGTAATATAAAAAAGAAATTTATTTTTTTTCCAAAAAAGACAATTATTTTCAAAAGTTTTAAATTTTCCAGAAACCTATTTTTTTTAAGTTTTAAAGAAATTCTGAATCTTTTTTGAAATACTTAATTTTTTGGTACTGGAAGTTCCAGCAATTTGCCTTAAGGCTTTATCTATATCTTAAAGTAAGGTTGCCAGAGTGGGGGCTCAAACGCGCGACGCCGTCCACACAAGGAAGCGCGTGTTAGCCATTAGCACCATAATTACCAAGTATAAATTCAAATAAATAAAAACTAAAGAAACATATTTGATTATGATATACGAGTCGTATAATAATTTTTTTCTTTGTCTCAAAATTCCGATCATCTTTCATCACCAACCTGAGATCCAATTCACATTGGATCTGATACTGAACACCAGTAGACACCAGGTTCTTAGAATCGACGTTCTTGACAGCCCTAATAGATTCAGACGAACACTGAGGGAATTTCAGACACTGCAAGTACGTACGGCGGTAGGTTGCGATAGTGTGCGATCGACGGGCGGCGGGAAGCGGGCGCCGGCATTAGGACGTGCACGGAATGGATGGCACGGGTAGGATGTAGGTCGACTCTCGGGTCAAACGATGATGCAGATGAATGGGCCGAGGGAAAATGACATGCGGAATTGTTTTCTCCGTTTGATAATTGATTTTTTGGAAAATGGATATGTTTTTACACAAAGATACATTATGGTTTATTTATGGTTTTCAAATTTTATGTAACCAGACAATGACAAGAACATCACCATTTCTACATTGATTGTCTTCGCAGATGTTAGAAGATGAAAAAACATTTGAACAAAATTATTATTATATTTATTTTTATTAACTTCCCGTAGGGTAAGTTATTGCAATCGTCCAAAAATCGATATTGAAAATTTTTACATTTCTTGATGTTTTGAAGGTTTCTGAACATTTTGGCATACTTCAGAAAAGATGGATATGTGTGTGTTTTGTATATTCGCATTTTTTCGTCCACGTTTTCGGGCGCACGGATCAACCGATTTGAATGGTTCAAAAAACATTCGATTTCTATTGATAGGGAGATGTGCTGATTAGTTTTTGGTTAAGGCAGGTCGAGCCATTACGGAACGCAGAGTGCAGAAAATACAAGTCGAGTTTTCAAGAGAACTAAGCATTCTGATTTGAATGACTCAAAACACTTTCTGCTTGTTTTGATAAAATAATTGCTTTTGAAAAAATAATTATTTTATTTTTTTCCATTTTTAATTTCCCAAAAAAAAATTATTTTGTACGTAAAATAATTCAGATTTTAATTTTAATTCTGGCTAAAATTATAAAGCTCACTTATATACTTTAAATAAATAATTTCAACTTTGTAATTCAGTTTATATAACTCTTATAAATATCAGACAATGTTACAGTATTTATAATAATCTATTTTAAAATATTTAATATTTCTCACAAATGATAATTATAATTTTCAAATTTAAAAAGTTCAAATTAAAAAAATAATATTTCTTGAGAAAAACTAATAGAAAAAATTGTTCTTGAGAAAAACTAATAGAAAAAATGATATATTTTTGAGAGTTATGTAAAATTTACAACAAATTTAAAAAAATATATATTTTTAGATATCTTAGAACTTTTATATTTTCAGACAATTTAAGAATTTCATGTAAAATCAGAGGGCCAGATAATAAAAAATAGGCTATTTATATCGTGTTGAACAAACATTGATTTTTTTTCAACACGATAATAGAAAAGACTAATATTTATTTATTATTTTGCAAACACTATAATTGCTAACTTTGTATATAAAATATATAAAAATTTATGATAATTTATGCATATCTTTACATTTCAAAGATTTTTGAACAGTTTTGCATACCCTAGAAAAAAATGATGTTTGTGTGTGTGCATATGTGCGGATACAAATTTTTGTCGACGATTTCGTGAGCACAGATCAATCGATTTAAATCAGTTTAAATTAAAAAAAACATTCGATTCCGATTGATTGTAATAGTTTTCTAATTATTCTAATAGTAGCCCTCTAATTAGTTTTTGGCAAAGGCAGGTCCAACCGCCTTGGAGGTATAGTGTAAAAATGCCAAAAATAGTAATTCAATTTTTGGGTGAATTGAGCGTCTAATTTGAATGATTTAAAAACATTTTAATTGTAGGCACTGGCAAACTGGCAAAATGAAGAACTGATTAAATTTTTGGGCAGCCAGATCTAGCGGTTTCAGAGATCGAGTGAGAAAAGAAGAAAATTTGGTAGTCAAGAATGACCATTAGATATAAGCACATCAAATTATCAGATGTTTTATAAAGATTTTAATAATATGTATAAATTTTATTTGCATTTCTATGGATTCCGTATCAACGTTAATCCTTCGATATATTTCTTCTATAAGAGATCCACGCAGCACGATTGTTTTGAAAAAAAGTTCAAAATTTTCAGAAAAATTCAAAGTATAAAATTATTTTTTTTCAAAAAAGTCAAATATTTGCAAAAAGTCAAATTTTTCCAAAAATGTCAAAGTTCTCAAAATTCTCATTTGAAAAAAAGTTCAAAATTTTCAAAAAAATTCAAAGTATAAATTTCAAATTTTTCAAAAAAGTCAATTTTATCCAAAAATTTTAAAGTTCTCTAAAATATCATTATTTTCAAAGTTCTCAAAAATTGTTAAAGGTTTTTTAAAAAATGTAATTTTTGGTATGGAAAGTTCCAGCAATTTGCCTTAAGGGATTGTTCAAGTATTACGTGAGCAGATTTATTGCAATTATTTACCCTACCATCCCCCTTGTCAGCAAAAGTAAGCAAAGCTCTTAGACCCAACTCCCATGCTTACGTAAACATTTTGCAATTAATGTAAAAAAATAAAAATACCACCTATGACGTAATCATCATCCAGACTCCCCTGCCCCCCATGTCAACCCAAAATAAGCAAATCAACAACCCCTCCGCTCCCCTATAGTGCTTACGTAATACTTGAACGGCCCCTAAGGCACAATGCCATGCACCACTAGTTCCAATCATCAATTCAATTCACCCAATATTTCTTTTCCTCACTCCAACCCAATTCACCATCCACACCTAGTTCCATTCCCTCCGTGTATGTCCTAAGACCCCTCCTCGTCCGCACGTAACGCAATCCTGCGTCCGACTGTCTCACTCGTTTAGGGTCGCCGCTCGGCGCTCGCACCGAATTCGCACAAGGATGAATTCGCAGGACGAAGTCGACTTCGTTCTACATTCCACGTCCGTTATGTAACCGAAGCTTAAAGCTGCCTCGAGCTTACAGCTTTTAGAGCTTAAACACCGACATTGGCTAGGTCAGCGTAAAAGATTGACACGTAGTTAAGGAAAGTTGAGGAGGCAATTTCGAAATTAACGCCACGATGCGATGCGGTAATTATATATAGGCGATTTGCGGATTTTGAATTTTAATCCAGCGGTACAGGTGGAGAATGTCTTACGGTTTAACTAACTATTTTCTAGGTTATAAATTATTAACTTCCCGTAGGGCATTTTTATAATTGTTTGTCTATGCCTTAGGGAAAGTTATAGTAATATCAAAAAATAACTAGTGATGTATGGCATCGTGCATTAAGGCAAATTGCTGGAACTTCTCGTACCATTACGAAATGTTTGAGGAATATAAAATGTTTTCAAATAGATTATTACAAATACAGCAATATTGTCTAATATTTATAAAAATTATATAAACTGAATTACACAGTTAAAAGTATGTGTTTGAAGTATATAAATGACTTTTAAAACTTTAGTCAGAATTTAAATCAAATTATGAATTATTTTCGATATACATTTTTTTTTTTTTTTTAAATTAAATTTTTTTTTTCTGCAGCAATTCTTTTGTCAACACAAGCAGAAACCTTTTTGAGTCATTCAAATCAGATGCTTAGTTCTCTCAAAAACTACTATTTTTGGCACATTTAGCTCTGTATTTTCAAAATAGCTGGACCTGCCATCGCCAAGAACTAATCACCACTTCTCCCAATCATTACAAATTAAATGTTTTTTGAATCATTAAAATCGGATGCTCCGTTCTCTCAAAAACTCTATTTCTTTTTTGCACTTTTTGCTCCGTATCTCCGTAACCTTTCTTTGCCAAAAACTAATCATCGCATCTCACTATCAATAGGGATTGAATGTTTTTCACGCATTTAAATCGGTTGATCCGTGCGCCCGAAAACATCAATTTTTTCTGAGGTATGCCAAAATGTTCACAAATCTCAAAAACGTGAAGATATGCAGAAATTTTCATTTTAAATTTTAGCCCATTACTATAACTTACCCTACGGAAAGTTAAAAATTAAAATGTTTGCATATCTTTACGTTTCAATGGTTTCTGAACATTTTGGAATACTTCAGAAAACAATTTTAAAAGAGATAAAATAAATTACTAGTTATTACAACTCTGATGATGTATATTTCTGATAAAGTACTGATTAACCTCACCTATGGTGTAAAAAGTCCAGGTTTTTTGAAAAACAGGTTTTTTCAAACACATTTCTACAATATAATTAACTGTGAGTTTTGCTGAACATAGTCAGATCGTTGTTTGTTTAATATGTGTTATTTGTTGTGATATAATTGGTTTGGTTTTCACAAAATAATTGCTCAAGGTCAAATTGGTTCTTTGTTCCCCGCCCTACCCTATGTGTATGTGTGTGTGTATTTTTGTGTTTGTGTAGATACAAATTTTTGTCGACAATTTTTGGGATCACCGCTCAACCGATTTGAATGATTCAAAAAAAGTTTGATTTACATGTATCGACGAAGTATAAAATTGATAATATATTTGCTAAGACCGGTCCAGCAATTTCGGAGTTGCAGGGTAGAAAGTTAAAAATTGACATCTGGTGGTCTGAAATAATCATTTATTTTACAAATTATTATCATCGATTCATAAACATGTGGAAATTTTGACACACAGATGGCAGGTAGACAGGTGGAAGCGTAGACAAATGGTTAGGTAGGCAGGTAGACAGTTCGACAAATGAGAGGATGGAGAGAAAGATAGGTAGAAGGGTTGACAGATTGACAGGTAGACATTCAGACAGTTAAAAATATAGAAAAGTAGGCAGGTAGACAGGTAAACGTGTTGACAGGTAGATTGTTAGACAAATGGATCATATACAATTCAAATATTTATTTATTGAATCAATTATTTAGATATTTTATCATTTACCTTAAGGCCAAATGCCACTTACACTTAGTTGCTTTATTACTTCATCAGTTTCACTATTCTTCTCGGTATTGAATTACGACTAACCATTTCCGAGAAAATGTCAGAAAACTGTTTTTCTTAGAAACGTTTTTATTAAACAAAATCAATAAATTCTATACGACTCTATTACGGTTTATACAAAGAATTGTTTGCAATTTTATGACAAATATTTTGACGTTTATGGTTCTCGAGTTATACTGACATAGTTGTAAGAAAACTCGAAGTTTTAATTTTATTAAACGATGTATTTGGAGAAGTCCATTAAAATGTTATGTAAACTGATTTTAAATTGCGCAGTTTGGATAGTGATCTCTTTTATATTTTATTATGCGTCTTAATTGCAATATTGATCTTTGTTATACGAAAATAAATAATTAAGTAAATATGCAAAAATAAAATAAATATATTCATATGTGATTAATCATTATTTTTTCAAATTATACAAAATCCTTAATAGCTTCCTAAGAATAACAGTTATTAAATTGCTACCAATGAATTTGGTCTATGAGTTTGTTCTTTTCCTTGTCCCAATCTGAACCTAGAAATTACTAAAAAGAGTTCACCTATTTCTACAATTTATTGTATTTTACGCACTAAATAATTACTAGTAATCTTCAAACAAATTACTATCAAATTTAAACGATCAATATAAAATAGCCCCATATTCAGCCCTTATAGTTAAATATTGTTATTGTGAGCGTTTCTGTTTAAATATTGCTGGTCAAGCCCGGATTGAATGTAGGTGCATTTCAGTATTTGTTTTTGTTGTAAATATATATATATATATATATATATATATATATATATATATATGAATCCTATATAGTACAAATCAGTCTCTGGACTGAAAACCATTTATTGAAATGAATGCTTCTAAATATTGATATCTGCTGTTTTAATGCGCAATAACAAATTTGACTAATAGGTGTTGTAAACATATATAAATATACATACACACACACGTAAATATATATATATATATATATATATTATGGGGTGGTCCTTAATATGAACATTTTCCAATTTCCTTGCTCCCAGGGACTCAAATGATTCCAAATTAATAAAAAACAATTCTCTGAAAGTTTTAGCTCTTAATATTGTCTTTTAGATAGTGCGCAATTCAATCAAAGTTTTGTATGGAAATAGCATGAGAAAATTTTCAAAAATTTTAAAAATGTTTTTTAGATATAACTTAGCAAACAAATGAATGAGTTTTATTCAAAATTCGACGCTCCCCAAAACAAATTATAAAAAACCTGTTTTGTTGAGCGTCGAATTTTCAATAAAAGATGACACGAATTGTCACTTTTAATTCATTTGTCGCCTAAGTTATACCTAAAAAAACATTTTTAAAATTTTCAAAATTTTTTTTCATGCTATTTCCATAATATAATAAAATAAATGTAAAAAATGCAGATAAATGTGGAATTAAAATTACATACGGATACAACTGCAATCATTTACTCGATTTTGACAATTTTAATGTTTTATATTATTGATTGAAATATTGTTATAGTTTACAAAAATTAGGTCGATAATTTTATTGGATTATTATACACCCTTATTTATGCGACCGTTTTAATGGATTATTGAATTATTTTATGAACATATTATTTGCAATTTTATTTTCAATTGTGTTATGTAATTCCATTATAATTAGACTTGTGTTTCAGTTTTATATTAATATTAATTGTAATGATTTTAATCCGTTTCCTCATAAATTATATATTTATAAATAAATGATTATAAAGTTTTATATCCACTACAATTATATGTTCATACGTTTTGAATAACAAACATTCCTGGAATATATTTTAATTTTTCATTTGTTGTATGGCCTTTGAGTTTCTATACATACATATGTATAATCAAATATTTCAAATATTCAATAATCATAGCAAATATTTCTATATCAATTTCAATACATATATATATATATATATATATATTTAATATATTAATTTATTAAATAGTACAAATGTTTTAAATTTCATATTATCTGTTGAGATCAGTCTTGTATTTCATTCTTGAATATTGTAAAGCATCTATTTTTGGTATTCTTTCGACTAGTAAAAGCTCAATCCATTTTCAAAATTAAAATCAGTTATTTTACGTCTACGTTTGCGATGGGATACTATAGAATGTCAATTTTGTTCAAGTTGCAAGTAAAATACAGAAATTTATGTCCTATTTTATTTTACACAACCGCAATGCACAATTTGATATCAGATCATGTAAAGTAAAGTCAGACTGGAGATCAAGTAATTGATCATTGGCACTCATAAATATAAATACCAGAACTATATAAACAATTGTGCGCGTAAGGTTCACACGTGATTGAAGTAAAACTTATTTGCTACTGTACAAGATGGCATTTAAGTAAAAATAAATACATCATATAACAATTTTGAATAATGTTTATCAGTAATATGGTAACACTCGTGATGCACAAATTTCTAATCCATCTACTGATTCAGGCATTTTTCATTTAATCAAGATTTGTACTACGATGTAACTTTAAAATGTTTAATTATCTGTGCCGATTTCGTTGTTGATATCGGTACGCATACAACGTTGATGCCGTTACGCATACAACGACAGATCTTCATTCACATACACAACGACTAATCACAATCGACCCGTATAAAAATGATATCATCGAGAGCGAATGACAAATCATCGGCACTCGACTCTTATCTTATCGACTCTTATCTGCCGTAAGAACTAATAAATAATAGTACGTCCAACGGCAGGTGCATGGTAAGAGAGCAACACAAAATCGATTATTTTCTTCTCCTCCTTTGTTATTTTTCCCATTACCGTTTTATCACTATTAGTTAATGATAAACTTGTGCTTCCATGCTTCCTGATCCTTTCCTTCGGATTTCAGTTCCCTGTGTTTTTTCCTGGTCGTCAACCATTTGCATCGTTCTTCTTCCCAATCCTTTCAGTCCTACTTTGCCTTTGACTACATCGTGCAGGAAGCACTCTTTTTTCAAAATGGGTCCGATCCAGTTTTCTTTTCTTTTCAGGATCGACTTTTTTTGCCCACTCTTCTCAGTACCTCGTTTTATCTTGTCAGTCTACTTCAGTTTCTACAATCGCCTTCATCACTACTTTTCAAAATTTTCCAGATAGTTCTTGTCGGCTTTTTTTAGATTCCATGTCTCTGATCCGTACAGATATAAAAATGATATATCTTAAATCAATTTCTATTTCTTATAAAAAATATGAATAAAAATGTGTAGTATATTTATCCAACCCTTAATTTTTTACTTAAACAATTTCTGCCTGCGTGCAGACATCGTCCGGGGGTGCGTTAAATGGACCAAAAGCTAAACGCTCTTAAAAGAGACGGAGAAACCTAACATAAAGCAGCGAACTTGCACAGGGTGTCTTGAAAAAAAGTGGAAAATAGTCTCAGACTTTATGAAACATGACAGATGTACTCGGGAAAATATTTGTTGGAAAGAAAATAATAGTAAGTCGGATTACACGACAGTTGGAGGAACGATTTACATAAAATTATGTTTATATTTTGCTCATTTTTTATAGAAAACAGAGCATAACATATTCTAAAATTATTTCCAAGTATATTAAAATATGTGGGCACTGTAATTTTTATATAATAAGAAAAGCTGTTTCCATTTATTTTTGTTCATAAATAATCTGACCAAACACATTAATAATTAAGTAGGTTAAGTAATAGTAATGATCTAAAAATCAAAAATGAAAATTTTTGCATATCTTCACGTTTTAAAGGTTTCTGAACATTTTGGCATATCTTAGAAAAATTGATGTGTGTGTTTTTATATGTGTGGATAAAATTTTTCATCTACGTTTTCGGGAGCACGGATCAACCGATTTGAATGATTCAAAAAGAATTCGATTTCTATTTATAGGGAGATGTGCTGATTAGTTTTTGGCATAGACAGGTTCAGCCATTTCAGAGCTACGGAGCAAAAAGTGCAGAAACTGGAGACTCATAACTTCATATTGATGGTGAGACGTTTCGATTAGTTTTCTGCAAAGGCAGTTCCAGCCGTTTCGGAGATACGGAACACAAATAATGATGAAAATAGTAAATCGATAGCACTTAATATTTTAATACTTAATCGATAGCATTTAATGATTCTAAATGGATTTATTTAAATATCCATGTGAACATGAATAATTTAATTAGAAACAGACATGGAGTTTTTAAATATGTTTGTTTACAGAGGGGGGCACAAAGGTCTAATTTGACTTTTGGTAATTTTACTATCTAAACTAAATGAAGCACATGACAACGCATAACACGTATTAAATAAAAACTATCAAACAGTATAATTCCCAGTGAACTCCTAATTATAAAAATTTGTTATCTGTTTTTTTTTGCCCCGTGGACGGGGTAAGAAGGAACACCCTGGGGGCAAACGGATCCAACGTCTTTTTTAGTTTAAAAAAAAATTACAAACTTTTTCAAACACAATTACTACATGATGAGTGAAATTGTGAAAACAATATTTGTTTAGGCGTTGTTTAACATAATCCACTGTGTGGACGAGTATTATAGAATTTATTAATCAGCAATTACTTTATGTCTCTGATAAAGATTCATTTCTAAATGCTAATTACAATGACAAACCGATCGTATCATATTTGAAGTATGACTTTATTTCTATTATAAATATATATTTTATAATTTATCATTACATAAATGTGTATAATGGTTGACACTATTAAATGTGAATAAAAATTATTCAAAATTGTTATATGATGTATTTATTTTTACTCAAATGCCATCTTGTACAGTAGCAAATAAATTTACTTCAATCGCTTGTGATCCTTACGCGCACTCTTTTTTTTAGATATTGGTGGTGGACCATTAAATCCCGCTCTATCATATGTATGTTACTATTACAAAATTTATTAATTAAACGTTTTCCAGAACTTTATATATTCAACTATAATATTTCAAAGCAATAAATATAGTAACAACGATATGTCCAACTAACTATCTGTTCCGCTTGACAAATCGTATGTGAATATTATATATTGAATGCGTCCACATTTAGCAATTTAATTAATTAAATATTTCCCAAAACTTTTCCTCGACACCCTTTATCACAGCAAGAGTGAGAAGTAAATAGTTCCTAGAATTTCCACTGTTATGTACCGTAAAATCCGGTATATGAAACCCTGAGCCCCCGGAGTCCCCCATGAGCCGTCCCGGAGCCGATATGCGGCGTCAGTTTCCAACTGTCATGTCGAGAAAAATGAAATGAATTTATATACAAATATATATATATATATATATATATATATATATATATACGATATCGTATATATATTATATATGTATACTCGTGTTTGCGAACGAAAACTTTTCGACTTTGATTAATCGTGTTGATTTGGTCGCAAAACTTGAAAATAATTTATAATTGATAATCTAGAAAGTGTATTAATTTTGAAATCAGTTTTTCTAATAGTCACCGGATGATAATTAAGATTTTACTATCTCAGAATCATATTTGCAGCCTAATATCACTGTTTTATCCTACCGTAAGGTAGGCAAGTGAAAAACGAAGTTATGAGAGCGAAAAAAGTAAGAAAAATTCCATATCTTATTTGAAATATTTTATCATTTATTTTAATAGAAATCAGAGCAAACTGTCTTACAAATATTATAAATTAATTTGTATAATATGATATTAATAAACTTCTCGTAGGGTAAGTTATAATAATCGCAAATCAATCGAAACTGTTTTTTTTTTTAAGTAAAACTTCTTTAGGCGCGCCTCGGGTGTAAATCCGTACAAATGCAACGGAAGAGTCGAGTGCCAATGATTCGTCATTCACTCTCGACGATATCATTTCTATACGGGTCGATTGTGATTAATCGTCGTGTATGTGAATAGAGATCTGTCGTTGTATGCGTATCGGCATCAACAAAGAAATCGGCATAGATAAATAAACATTTTATAGTTACATCGTAGTACAAATCTTGTTTTAATGAAAAATGCTTGAATCAGAAAAAAATTTTACCGTGTTCCTTGAAAATAATAAAACAAATTAAACATTGTTCCGTGTACTAAACGTAAGTTTATTGATTAGAAATTATTTCTATATTATTCGTAGTTTCTATAAATCTTTGAAGTTATTAAAATGGAAAATATTTTTAGGCAAAACAGATATTACAGCTGTTCAAAGAATGAGATTATATCGCCAGCGAAAAAGTAAAAAAGAAAATACAATCAGTCAATGAATGTATATTAATTTTAATAACATGAAGTTCTTCAAACACAATTACATGATCAGTGCAGTTGCGAAAACAATATATATTTAGACGTTGTTTAACATAATCTCTTATGTGAACGAATATTATAGAATTTATTAATCAGCAATTACTTCATTTCTATAATAAAGGTTCATTTCTAAATGCTAATTATAATGACAAACCGATCATGTCATATTTGAAGTATGACTTTAATTACATTTATTACATTATATAAATGTGTATAATGGTTGACACTAATAAATGTCACGAGTGTCACCATATTACTAATGAACATTATTCAAAATTGTTATATGATGTATTTATTTTTACTTAAATGCCATCTTGTACAGTAGCAAATAAGTTTTACTTCAATCGCGTGTGATCCAATTTTTTCTCAAGATTTTGGAGCATGGATCAACCAATTTGAATGAATGAAAAAACATTCGGTTTCTTTTGGTAGAGAGACGTGCAGATTAGTTTTTGGCAAAGGCAGGTCCAGCCGTTTTTGAGGTACATAGCAAAGAGTGCAAACATGCATACAATTAGAGTGATTTAAATAAAAATTCACTTGTATTGACGGAGTGCAAAATTGATTAAATTTTTGCTAGGGCAGTTTTAGCGATGTTGGAGTTGCAGGCAAAAAAATTAGATAATTGACATTTGGTGGTATGAAATGATAATTACACATTATTACTATTGATTCATATGCATTCAGAATTATTGATACACAGATGTAAAATATGCCTAATCGTACGGCTAATAGATAAAATTTACACAGTTTTTACTACTAACAAACAAGCATAACATAGCGTTGCCATAACAAGGCTATGTTATCGCCTATGTTACCACAGAATTGTCCATTAGTTTCTATGAGTTGTAACCCTTATCAATTCAGTATAACTTTTAGCACAAATAATTTTAATTAAAATTAACAACATCTAGAAGAGCATTCGTTCGCTTTACTTTCTCGTATAATATAAGTAAAGTGTGTAATATTGTGTCACAGCAAATATAATATATCCGGCTACATTAAGTTGTAAAACATATGTATACAAGAATATATGTATATTATAAATGATATCAACCCTGGCAAAGCGTTCTATATTTCTGGCGCCGGATTGGCGAAATACAAAAACACCCTCTTGTCTGTTAGTTACAATTATGTAGGAAGATACATACATACATAGCTTTATATACATACAAGTATACATATATATATATATATATATATATATATATATATATATATATTATAAGAGTGAGTATTATAAGAGTGAGTATTATATCTCTAGAGTAGTCGTTACGCAATTATTCCACGTTCATACTTAATTAGCAAAGTCTGACTAATCAAAATTTTTTCTCGAGATCGTTATGAGAAGGATTAACAAGACTCTTAAGATTTTTAACATATTTTTATTAAATTACTGAATAATAAACTAGGTTTTTAGTTGCATAAAAATGCAGTTTGTTGATTTTATAATTTGATTTTAAGTTGTTTTGAACATTTTATAG
>NW_020538040.1:9795990-9811547 GCF_003426905.1 Ctenocephalides felis
ATAAAAATAATATATCTTAAATCAATTTCTATTTCTTATATAAAAATATAAATAAAAATGTGTAGTATATTTATCCAACCCTTAATTTTTTACTTAAACAATTTCTGCCTGCGTGCAGACATCGTCCGGGGGTGCGTTAAATGGACCAAAAGCTAAACGCTCTTAAAAGAGACGGAGAAACCTAACATAAAGCAGCGAACTTGCACAGGGTGTCTTGAAAAAAAGTGGAAAATAGTCTCAGACTTTATGAAACATGACAGATGTACTCGGGAAAATATTTGTTGGAAAGAAGAAAATAATAGTAAGTCGGATTACACGACAGTTGGAGGAACGATTTACATAAAAATATGTTTATATTTTGCTCATTTTTTATAGAAAACAGAGCATAACATATTCTAAAAATTATTTCCAAGTATATTAAAATATGTGGGCACTGTAATTTTTATATAATAAGAAAAGCTGTTTCCATTTATTTTTGTTCATAAATAATCTGACCAAACACATTAATAATTAAGTAGGTTAAGTAATAGTAATGATCTAAAAATCAAAAATGAAAATTTTTGCATATCTTCACGTTTTAAAGTTTCTGAACATTTGGCATATCTTAGAAAAAATATATGTGTGTGTTTTTATATGTGTGGATAAAATTTTTCATCTACGTTTTCGGAGCACGGATCAACCGATTTGAATGATTCAAAAAGAATTCGATTTCTATTTATAGGGAGATGTGCTGATTAGTTTTTGGCATAGACAGGTTCAGCCATTTCAGAGCTACGGAGCAAAAAGTGCAGAAACTGGAGACTCATAACTTCATATTGATGGTGAGACGTTTCGATTAGTTTTCTGCAAAGGCAGTTCCAGCCGTTTCGGAGATACGGAACACAAATAATGATGGAAAATAGTAAATCGATAGCACTTAATATTTAATACTTAATCGATAGCATTTAATGATTCTAAATGGATTTATTTAAATATCCATGTGAACATAAATAATTTAATTAAAAACAGACATGGAGTTTTTAAATATGTTTTGTTTACGAGGGGGGCACAAAGGTCTAATTTGACTTTTGGTAATTTTACTATCTAAACTAAATGAAGCACATGACAACGCATAACACGTATTAAATAAAAACTATCAAACAGTATAATTCCCAGTGAACTCCTAATTATAAAAATTTGTTATCTGTTTTTTTTGCCCCGTGGACGGGGTAAGAAGGAACACCCTGGGGGCAACGGATCCAACGTCTTTTTAGTTTTAAAAAAAATACAAACTTTTTCAAACACATTACTACATGATGAGTGAAATTGTGAAAACAATATTGTTTAGGCGTTGTTTAACATAATCCACTGTGTGGACGAGTATTATAGAATTTATTAATCAGCAATTACTTTATTTTTCTGATAAAGATTCATTCTAAATGCTAATTACAATGACAAACCGATCATATCATATTTGAAGTATGACTTTAATTCTATTATAAATATATATTTTATAATTTATCATTACATAAATGTGTATAATGGTTGACACTATTAAATGTGTGCATCACTAATAAAAATTATTCAAATTGTTATATGATGTATTTTTTTTACTCAAATGCCATCTTGTACAGTAGCAAATAGTTTTTACTTCAATCGCTTGTGATCCTTACGCGCACTCTTTTTTTTTAGATATTGGTGGTGGACCATTAAATCCGGCTCTATCATATGTATGTTACTATTACAAAATTTATTAATTAAACGTTTTCCAGAACTTTATATATTCACTATAATATTTCAAAGCAATAAATATAGTACAACGATGTCCAACTAACTATCTGTTCCGCTTGACAAATCGTATGTGAATATTATATATTGAATGCGTCCACATTTAGCAATTTAATTAATTAAATATTTCCCAAAACTTTTTCCTCGACACCCTTTATCACGCAAGAGTGAGAAGCAATAGTTCCTAGAATTTCCACTGTATGTACCGTAAACCGGTATATGAAACCCTGAGCCCCCGATTCCCCCATGAGCCCTCTCGGAGCCGATATGCGGCGTCAGTTTCCAACTGTCATGTCGAGAAAAATGAAATGAATTTATATACAAATATATATATATATCTATAAATATATATATATATATATATATATATATATATAGTATATAATATATATACACATCTACTCGTGTTTGCGAACGAAAACTTTTCGACTTTGATTAATCGTGTTGATTTGGTCGCAAAACTTGAAAATAATTTATAATTGATAATCTAGAAAGTCTATTAATTTTGAAATCATTTTTTCTAATAGTCACCGGATGGTAATTAAGATTTAACTATCTCAGAATCATATTTGTAGCTTAATATCACTGTTTTATCCTACCGTAAGGTAGGCAAGTGACGAAGTTATGAGAGCGAAAAAAGTAAGAAAAATTCCATATATTATTTGAAATATTTTATCATTTATTTTAATAGAAATCAGAGCAAACTGTCTTACAAATATTATAAATTAATTTGTATAAATATGATATTAATAAACTTCTCTCGTAGGGTAGTTTAATAATCGCAAATCAATCGAAACTGTTTTTTTTTTAAGTAAACTTCTTTAGGCGCGCCTCGGGTGTAAATCCGAACAAATGCAGCGGAAGAGTCGAGTGCCAATGATTCGTCATTCACTCTCGACGATATCATTTCTATACGGGTCGATTGTGATTAATCGTCGTGTATGTGAATAGAGATCTGTCGTTGTATGCGTATCGGCATCAACAAGGAAATCGGCATAGATAAATAAACATTTTATAGTTACATCGTAGTACAAATCTTGTTTTAATGAAAAAATATTTTACCGTGTTCCTTGAAAATAATAAAACAAATTAAACATTTGTTCCGTGAACTAAATGTAGGTTTATTGATTAGAAATTATTTCTATATTATTCGTAGTTTCTATTAATCTTTGAAGTTATTAAAATGGAAAATATTTTTAGGCAAAACAGATATTACAGCTGTTCAAAGAATGAGATTATATCGCCAGCGAAAAAGTAAAAAAAAAAATACAATCAGTCAATGAATGTATATTAATTTTAATTACATGAAGTTCTTCAAACACAATTACATGATCAGTGCAGTTGCGAAAACAATATCTATTTAGACTTTGTTTAACATAATCTCTTATGTGAACGAATATTATAGAATTTATTAATCAGAAATTACTTCATTTCTATAATAAAGGTTCATTTCTAAATGCTAATTACAATGACAAACCGGTCATATTTGAAGTATGACTTTAATTACATTTATTACATTATATAAATGTGTATAATGGTTGACACTAATAAATGTGTGCATCACGAGTGTCACCATATTACTAATGAACATTATTCAAAATTGTTATATGATGTATTTATTTTTACTTAAATGCCATCTTGTACAGTAGCAAATAAGTTTTACTTCAATCGCGCGTGATCTTTACGTGCACTCTTCTTTCGGATACAATTTTTTCTCACGTTTTTGGAGCATGGATCAACCAATTTGAATGAATGAAAAAACATTCGATTTCTTTTGGTGCAGATTAGTTTTTGGCAAAGGCAGGTCCAGCCGTTTTTGAGGTACATAGCAAAGAGTGCAAACATGCATACAATTAGAGTGATTTAAATAAAAATTCACTTGTATTGACGGAGTGCAAAATTGATTAAATTTTTGCTAAGGCAGTTTTAGCGATTTGGGAGTTGCAGGCAAAAAAATTAGATAATTGACATTTGGTGGTATGAAATGATAATTACACATTATTACTATTGATTCATATGCATTCAGAATTATTGATACACAGATGTAAAATATGCCTAATCGTACAGCTAATAGATAAAATATACACAGTTTTACTACCACAACAAACAAGCATAACATAGCGTTGCCATAACAAGGCTATGTTATCGCCTATGTTACCACAGAATTGTCCATTAGTTTCTATGAGTTGTAACCCTTATCAATTCAGTATACTTTTTGCCAACAATAATTTTAATTAAAATTAATAATATCCAGAAGAGCATTCGTTTCGTTTACTTTCTCGTATAATATAAGTAAAGTGTGTAATATATGTCACAGCAAATAGAATATCCGGCTACATTAAGTCGTAAAACATATGTATACAAGTATATGTATATTATAAATGATATCAACCCTGGCAAAGCGTTCTATATTTCTGGCGCCGGATTGGCGAAATACAAAAACACCCTCTTGTCTGTTAGTTACATTATGTAGGAAGATACATACATACATACCCTTATATACACACATATATACATTTATATATATATATATATATATATATATATATATATATATAATATTATAAGAGTGAGTATTATTATCTGTAGAGTAGTCGTTACGCAATTATTCCACGTTCATACTTAATTAGCAAAGTCTGACTAATCAAAATTTTTTCTCGAGATCGTTATGAGAAGGATTAACAGGACTCTTAAGACTTTTAACATATTTTTATTAAATTACTGAATAATTAACTAGGTTTTTAGTTGCATAAAAATTCAGTTTGTTGATTTTATAATTTGATTTTAAGTTGTTTCGAACTATATGGTAGAAATATTTGAAAAATTGGTGGCGGGAATAGCTCACTTAGTAGCGTGTTCGATTCACACAAGGATCTTTGGATCGAATCCTGTCATTGAATTAGAATTTATGAAAAAAATATGTGTAGTTAATTTGAAATTAAATAAAATTGAGAAAAATATGAATTACAGATTTCGAATAGCTGAATTGTATTAAGAGTAAGATGAAAAAAATATTAGAACTGGCTGAGATTAAAAAAAATGCTCTTAAATTCATTCTTAAGGATAAAGAAAAAAATGGGATGAGGATAAAAGTTGAATAGAAATAGAAATTTGATATGAAAGAGCAAAAAATTAAAGAAAATAAGAAGAAAAATTAAAAAGGATATGGAATAGGATATTTATATGTAGTTTGAATATGATATACAAAATAGTATAGAATAGTAAATAAATTAAAATGATGAATGAAATAAATTGAAATGATTAAAATGATGCTCAGAGTAAGCGAGGCCATATAAAAAAATCCAAAAATAAAAATTGCACATACTGACGCACATTTTTTTGGATTTACTTCTATTTTCTCGACAACTCATATACCAATTTTCAGAATCTAAATGCAGTTTCCATAATGAATAACTAAAGTATGCACTAATAAATATAAATAAATGATTGTATGTGAATATATATATATATATATATATATATATATATATATATATATCACGTATATATATATATATATATATATATATATATATGTGTGTGTGTGTGTGTGCTAGTTTAGTCCAAAAAACCCATAAAATAATACTTTAGTTTGTTTTAAACACTTTGGTAGAAAAATTTGAAAAATTTTCTATATTAAAACATATTTTTTTAATTTTTCTTTGTTTTTTTTTGATATTCTATATACCAATTTCCAGAATTTAAATGCATATTTCATAATAAATGAGTGAATATGCATACAGAAATATAAATAAATAAACTAGTGGTGCATGGCATCATGCCTTACGGCAAATTGCTGGAACTTCCTGTATCTTAATTTTTTTTAAAACTTTAGGATACATATATATATAAACATCATTTTGATAACTTTGAAAAATATTATTATTTTTAAAATTCCTCAACTATTTTAAAAAATTTGAAATTTCTTGAGAATTTTATTTTGAAGAAATTTGAGAACAAAAATTTGAGAAAAATTTTGAAAAGCTGATATGCACGTCTTTGTTTTCTATTAATAGAAAACGAATGCCTTTACGAATCATTGAAATCGGTTGATCCGTGCTCTCGAAATCGTTGACAGAAGTTTGTATTCGTACACACAAACTTACATACATACACGCGCACACGCACAGTCTTTCTTAAGTAAGTTTAGAAATGTTCAGAAACCTTTGAAACGTAAATATATTTGTTTTTATTTTTTTGCAATTACTATAACTTACCGTACAGGAAGTTAATATATGCATGTTTATGAAAAATAAAAAAAAATGTAAATGGTGGTTCAAAATGGTATTTATTTTTGAGGTTTTGGCACTGGCTCCATTTCATATTCGATTTTTCTGCGAATTATATTGAAATATTCACAGCACTATTTATCAAATATCAATTAACCATTTTTTATTAACAACATTAAGAAATAGAAATAAACTTATAATAAGTTATAAGTACATGTATTTTGAAAAATGGCAAGTGAAAAACCCTTAAAAAAATCCAAAGTGAATTCCACTTTCAAAAATCTGTATTAATTTAATTTTACCTGTTCTTTATTATTTTGTCATATTTCATTTACTTTATTATTTTATCTTAGGCAGCACAAAACAAATTAATAATAAATCCAAGATATATTAATTAAATATATTTATTTTATTTATATATTAATTGATCTCAATAACGATGAGGTGGTATTTAGATTTTTATGATTATCTGTCAGGCTGTGGCAAACAGTTGATGAGATGAAAAGACAAAAAACAACAAACAGTTTTTATCAAATGAATTGTTTTCTTAAAATAATCTTTAGTGACATTGAAAATTATAACTGAAAACTTGGAAAACTTGGAAAACTGTTTGTATTACCCACAGACATTGGAAGTTTTCTGTTAGGTATAAATTATAATCTAATCATTAATTATGTTAAAAGTATCAGGGAAAGTGAAATTGCACTTGTACTGTGTTTTATTCTGAGTAATTTTTTCGTCCAATTCTGAGATTTTCAAAATTATTTGGTAGATATGGATTTTTTCGTCCAATTCTGAGATTTTCAAAATTATTTGGTAGATATGGATTTTTTTTAAAAAAATATTGTTTATACTATAAACGAAAACGCAAAATGAAAAATGAAAGAAGCAATAATATATTTGAATCCATTTTTTTATTGATAACATCGTTCTGTCATATCTTTTAAAATAATAATTTTACATTTCACTATTTATTCTTGTTCGATAATAAATAAAATATCGTCCTGACTCAATCTATTTATTCTTCTCATCGAGACCGACATGATGTCCATAAAATGATTTTATTATAAAACGCAAAAACTTCCACAATAGTTCCGAACCCACGCGATGGTCGATAATACGGTGGAGATAAAAGAATATCAGTAATAAAACCGACCGCGACGATTCCGACGGATCAGATCGATGATCGAAACAGGGTTTCCCAACAATTTTGTAAACGGATGACGTATTTTGATTATAGCCATATTTTATACTAATTCTACATACTGGTAAAGTCGGATTTCTTATCTCTTTAAAATAAAACGAACTATAGCATAGGTATTTCTATATTTAGATTTATTGCATTGCATTTTATAGGTTGTGATTATCATTATATTTAGAAGTTGTAAGACGGGAGTATTTTAAGACAATATTCAAATATTGGTAATAATGTTCTAGATGGAGCATAAATACAACTAAGCATGACCTTATATTGGTAATATTCGGGCAATATTCATAATATTGCGCCACGATTTATCAATATTGGACCATGATTCATCCAACATTCATCCACGATTTATTGAAGTAAAACTTCTATAGACGCGACTAGGGTGTAAATCCGTACAAATGCAACGGAAATAGCGTTACGCCCGAACTGTACGTCTTCCGCTCTCCATGAAATCATTCCAATACGGGTCGATTGTGATTAGTCGTCGTGTATTTGAATAGAGATCTGTCGTTTTATGCGTACCGGCATCAACGTTGTATGCGTACCGATATCAACAAGGAAATCGGCATAGATAAACATTTTAAAGTTACATCGTAGTACAAATCTTGATTTAATAAAAAATGTCTGAATCAGAAGACAAATTAAACATTTGGGCCGTGTACTAAACGTAAGTTTATTGATTAGAAATTATTTCAATATTAGTAGTTTCTCTAAATCTTTGAAGTTATTAAAATGGAAAATACTATTTAGGCAAGACAGCTGTTCAAAGAATGAGAGTATATCGCCAGCAAAAAAGTAAAAAAATACAAGCAGTCAATAAATGTATGTTAATTTTAATTGTATGAAGTTCTTCAAACACAATTACATGATGAGTGAAGTTGCGAAAACAATATTTCTTCAGGCGTTGTTAAACATAATTAATATTATAGAATTAATCAGCAATTCCACTTCATTCCTCTAATAATGCTAATTACAATGACAAACCGATCATGTCATATTTAAAGAATGACTTTTTTTACATTATTGTTTTTGAATATTATACATATTTTTAATGCTATTTTAAATATATCGTTTATTATTTATCATTATATAAATGTGTATAATGGTTGACACTAATAAATGCCATCTTGTACAGTAGCAAATAAGTTTTACTTCAATGCGCGATCCTTACGCGCACTCTTTTTTATTTATATTTACATTTACATTTATATTTTTCAAGACCTATTAAATTCACTCAAATTTTATGTAATCACTCCAACTTTAGTAAAACATTACAGAAAGTTTATAAAATTTTTATAAGCAAATTGATATGCACCATTCATAGTTAATTTAAAGCAACAACTAATGAAAGCTTCTAAAATACATTATGGTATAATACAAATCTGATACTATTAGGAATAAGTGTAAATGAGAATAATAGGATATGATTTTTTGATATGATCTTATTTTTTGTAGGTAAAATAAGATAATTTTCACGTCAATAAAAATATCTTACAAAATTAATCATTTGGGCGACATGGCATAAATATATACAGAATCGTATATTCATCGTTTTTTTTATTTTTACTATTTTTTCCTATGCTTTACTATTTTATGTTACTTAAGCATATGGTATCCATCAACGCCTTTTGTTTTACTGTGTTATGTTAAGAGTAAACTTGTCCAAGAATAGTTCTATAAGTCAAATAACCAGTTGAAGGTTTAAAACAATTAGTGATATAAATTATAGCAGGATGTAAGTGGTATTTTGCGTTTCTTCAATTGACCTATACATTGAATTGAAAAAAATTAATGAATAATTTAATAAATATAGGCAATAATTTTTTTATGGTTTTTGACACTAGATGTGTGCCATTTAAATTGTACAGAGTTTTGTAATTCATAATTCATATCAGAACTCAAAACACACACCAAATCAAAAATCCATAACAATTCCAAACTATGTTTTCTGAACATATAATTAAACACACTTTTTTTATTCTCATACCATCCTATAAGCTGTTGGGCTGAAAATTCTTAACTAATTCGTATTTTTAGATTGTAACCCAATGGTTAATCCGTTCATATTTTATTTTATTATTATATTTTATCTAATTACTTTTTAATTATTTTATTATTATATTTTATCAAATCGATGGCTGTTCTTCGACTCACTATTATAAAAATTAGTACACACTTAGGTGAAAATATTAGGCATAAACACCAAATAACTAATTATTTTTGAAGTTCTTTAATCCTGGTCAATTGCTATTTTTTTATGAAATTGATTTATTTAACACATACTTATAATATCTATAATCGAAAAAATTAAATCAATTTATTTAGCAAATTCAATTTCATCTATTTCGAGTTCTAAAAATGTATTTTATTTAAGTATAGACGCCAACAGTAATCAGTAGCTACTTGCAGAACACCAACGAGCGAGCATATGCTTTGGCATAGATTCTAATTGGAATCGCTCATGCTAGTGGTGAAATTCAAAACATTGATGAATTTATATAATTCAACCACTTATTGTAGGCCTATAATATTTTAATATGTTATTTTAGACTATGGAATCCTCATACATAGTTTCAGCAAAATTGTCAAAAAAAATTCCATTATTAGCCAAAACTAATCAACGCAGTTCCAAATCACTATTTTCGAAGAGCTTTTGAATTTTCAAAACAGATTCAAATTTGTGGGCTATAACGTGAACCAAAAATTTTGCACTTTTATGCTAATTACAAAGAAACGCCTCGGCAGATCGTCGAATGGCTTTTAAATTTTTGAAGTCGGTCCAGCAGTTTTCGAGAAAACATCGATGAAAGGTCAAAAATTAGCTCACAACTTTAAAATAACCTTTAGTTACATCCAACATTTATAAAGTGGTCAATCAACTGACGCAATAAATTATGTGAAAAGTAGAGTCTACAAAAATGATAGTGTTTGATTTTATTTTAGACTAGAAACTTTACTAACTGTGATTCATATGCCACAGTTTTTCCTTTTAAATACAAAAATTGTTTACAGAAATTTAAACTTATTAATCTTGCTGTCATAGAATTGAATTATCATAGAACCAAAATAATTTAAGTAATACTTCATTTTTTTTCTTTATCATTCTCTATATTTTCAGTCAGTAATATCCTTTTAAAATTCATAAGCTATTTTTGTACTATTATAATTCTTTCCATGTTTGTATACAATCATTATCTTAGACACAAACTCTCTTCAAAACATGTTTTTTTTACTAATTTTTCAATGATACAAGTATCTCAAGCTCACCATCTTTGCTGCAAATGAAGTCAGGAGAAGTTGATTAGGAATTTATTTTAGATCTACATTTGTTATAAGAATAGAACCAAAACTAATTGAAAATGCAATCTACAATTATTAAATATTATCTAAAAATTTAATATTTAACTATTTCCATTGCAAGCAGTTTGCGACTACAACAAATTGTAGTAGAAAAAATACGGACAAAGTGACATATGGACAAAATGACAGTGACATATTTCTGCTACTGTATAACATGGAGAAAGCCATAATCACAATCATGTCAGATGTTGGGCGTCATTGTCACATTCTTGTCGCATTAATCAGTTCAAAATATATCGCTACCTCAATATTGATGGTGGTTTTCTCATGTTTCTCATGTCAGTTGACATTGAAGATGATAAGTAGACGGGCACGGTATTGTTTGTTTCAGTAAAAATAATTTTGATTCATATGGCGTTCGTTTTTGTAATTAATTTTTTAGTGTTTTTATCGCTCTATGTGCCAAAATTATATCAAAATGATAAACGCACGACTAGTGATTTTTTTTGCATCAGTCGTATTACCGATTTCAATAATGGCGGATGCCCAGGAGTTATCACGAGTATCAATCAGTTTGCTGGAAACCTGTACAGCACGGTTGCTTCGACAACGAAGAAAAACCTTATCATGTCCCCACTGTCTGTACAAACTTCTCTGTCGCTGGTATTAATGGGAGCTTGTGGTAATACTGCCACACAAATAGCTACTGCTTTGCGTCAGCCTCAATCAAAAGAACAAATCCAAGATGACTATCATGCATTGATGAACACTCTTAATACACAAAAAGGGTGTAACTTGGAAATTGCCAATAAAGTTTATGTTATGGAAGGCTATAGATTGAAACCCGCCTTCAAGGAAATTGCCGCCAACAAATTCTTAGCTGGAGCAGAAAACTTGAACTTTGCGGAAAATACTGAAAGTGCTAGGGTTATCAATACTTGGGTTGAAAAAAAAACTCATCACAAAATTCTTCATTTGATCAAAGCCGGTGATCTCGATCAGAATGCAAGAATGGTTCTTGTGAATGCATTGTACTTCAAAGGCCTCTGGGAGAAACAATTCGAAATTGAAAATACCCAAGATAAACCTTTCTATGTTACTGAAACAGAGACAAAGAATGTAAGTATGATGCATATTAAGGATAAATTCCGTTATGGCGAATTTGAACAATTAGATGCAAAGGCTGTAGAATTGCCCTACAGAAGCTCAGATTTGGCCATGTTAATCATTCTGCCAAATAGCAAAACTGGTCTGTCTGCTCTTGAAGACAAGTTACAGGATGTTGATTTGCATAACTTGACTAGACGCATGTACGCTGTTGAAGTTATTTTGGATCTGCCTAAATTCAAGATTGAATCTGAGATAGATTTGAATGAACCTCTCAAAAAGTTGGGTATGTCTGATATTTTCGTTGGCTGAAAAAGCTAACTTCAAAGGATTACTTAAAGGAGCTGATGAGTTGCTATGTATTTCTAAAGTAATACAAAAAGCTTTCATTGAAGTAAATGAAGAAGGTGCTGAAGCCGCAGCTGCCACAGGTGTTCGTTTGGTTTATAACACAGCTCCAGATGTTTTCACCAAGAACCAAAATTCTTTATGCCGATAGGCCTTTTTATTTCACTGTAATGCACAGGCGAACAACGTCTCTGTTATCTGGTCGAGCATGCTCGCCTTAGATCTAATTGAATCTCTGGATTAATGAAGTGACTTTTCTATAATATTTTTAATAGTTATTAGCAACATAAGTTTTTTTAGTATGTGATGTAAATCGTCTGTTGTAGTTTTCACTTTCTATGAATGTAATCACCAAATAATGTTGTAGTTTATGCAATAAAAATTTTAGTGTGAAAATTACTAAAATGTTTTTGGTGACTTATTTACTGTATTTTTAATTATTTGTATTAAAATCAATGAACTTACATCAATATTAGTGATTTCGATCAATTTCATTGCAATTATCTGGTGTTTTATACAATTTTGATTATTCAATTTTGTTCACTTTCTGAGAAAATGACATACTTATGCAATGAACAAAATGAATAGTAGTACTAGTTGACCAAAACTACAGTGTAGTTCATTGAGGTCAAGAAAAAATAAAAAGGAAGCCTATCAGAGGTGATTCCAAAAACAAACCAAATCCACCGGTTAAAAAATTGCATTGCATTATTACAAAGCCTCTTTTGCTCTTCTGGTGAGCCCGGCAAAGGTTGGTTACGATGTATGACCTGCACCCTTTCCAAAAGACGACCAAATGATTTCACTAATGAGTTTTACTAATATGCATAGAAATTATTATCAATGAAATTGTATAGTAAATAATTTCATTTGAACACTGCTTTTAATCACTCAAATTTTCTGTTAAATTTTTTGTTTGGTTTTGGTTTTTGAATTATTTGAGCAAATAGTTTTTCTATGAAAACTAGAATCCGGTTAAAGCCGGTTTTGTGGAAAATTCTATTTGAAAGCCGGTTTTCTAAAATGACGATTTTTAAACACACATGCTTTTGCCAATTATCTTAATACTTCCTTAATAATGACATAAAGTTTGTAAATCTAATTTAAAAAGTAATTTTTTGCGAATCTAGTAAAAAATAAAAATTTTAAACCTACTTTATAAAAATCATATATCATTCTCTTCAATCTTCTAATAAATCTAAATCTTGATATCGACTCCTTCGTTCGCATGCTGTTTTAATTTTCTCCTTTCTATTTTGGGAATATGTGGTTTCAACAACCGCACAATGGGTATCTATTTGCGTACGGACAAATAGTGAAATAGGAAAATATAGCAGAATGCACAAAAAGATCACTGCCAATAAACCTACTTTCCGGGAGAATATGCTTTTCATAAAACCAACAGACTCGACTCGCCCAGAATCGAGAGAATAGACACTGAAATGGAGGTGTATAAGTAGGGGAAATACGGATAAAATGGTATACATGGAAAAATGACACAGTGGCCTTATTTAAAAATTTGATAGTTGTAGTAACGATTACGCGAATGTATAACACGAAAAAAGGCTATAATCACAACCCTGTCAGATGTTGAGCGTCATTGTCGCGAAGTACTACTGGGTAGTTCATTGGAGGTCAAGAAAAAATAAAATTGATACCTGTCAAAGGTGATTGGCTTCTAGTTTCTACTCTAACTACTTCTAAAATCAGATTAAAGGATTCGCAAATAAAAAGAATAGGCTGTTCATGTGAAACCCCTATTGTTCTATTTTGAGGTAACCAAATGTATGGTTTGTTTCTTTTGCACTAATGGGTCATGTTCTGATATCCAAAAAAATCCAAACAATTTATTCACCAATAAAATTAGAATCCCAGTATATTTCTACCTTATTATGGCATTTTATCCATACTGTATGGACTAAATGGTCTTTGCAATTTTTTGGATTTTTCCCTAATGAATATGCTATTATAGTTCCCATTTAATTAAAAGTCTATGTTACTGGTAGTCAATAAACAAAAGATGACTAAAAACCATTAAAACTGATAATAATATCATTAAATAAATTAATATCATTCAAAAACAAAGCACTATGCAATTTTGTCCGTACTTCCCCTACCTTGCATAAAAGTGACGTATTTACTTTGGCTTAATAATGAAACTAGTGGTGTGCTCTTATGGCATATTGTTGAATATCAGATGTAATAAAAATCTATACATAATATATTGTTATTAACTATCCCAAAAAAGTTAGGTTTCACCAGAAAATCGGATATACTGGTTTTATGATTTCTGTCATTCACTGTTATAATAACGATGAAATATTTTTAATCAAGATTCAGTTGATTAAGAAATGAAATAAAAAGTATATCATTTTACCATATCAAATATCTTATATAAATGGATTAAACTGAAGCAAAAAATAGCAGCAATTAAAAATCAATTGAAAATAACTTCATCGATTCTTGCTCATTATCAGCGTCTAATTTCTTTCCATAATGTTTAACATTATTAATTTGAATTTCTTAATAATCTTATACTAAACCAACGTGTAATCAGAACACAAAAAAAATATTTTTTTGTGTTATAAAAACCTTCTAATTCATTTCATACCCATATAAATTAAATTTGGAGTAACCTTTTTGATAAATTGCGGATAAAAGATGGCATTTTGGCCCACATACACATATTTTCATACTTCTTTCAATTTTGGTATGAAAGGAATCAGAATGTCTTTTTTTACTCAAAATCAAGATATTTAATTTTTAAAGTTCGCTTATACGGTTCAAGCAAGTTTCAAAATTTTCAAAAAATTTTTTTTTCAAAATTTTCAAAAATATACGAAGTTTTATACTTCTAATATGAATTCTATATTTACAATTCATTTTAAAAATGTATATATTTCAAATGCTTTATTCTAATCGTAAGAAACTTATCTTCAGATGAATTCATTTGGCATCTTTTGCTAATGTAAACAATCTTAAGTGTTTTGAGCGTTAAGATTGTCACTGTATATTATATGAACAATAAAATATAGTAATTATAATTATCTATTTGAAAATGTTCAAAACAATTGTTAGTAATCATTCATTATTTGATTACTGATTTTTTTCCCTCGAGTACTAAATTCTGGTACGGGAAGTTCCAGCAATTTTTCTTAAGCACGATGTCATAGACCACTAGTTGTCTATGTTTTTGGGAGTACCACTCAACCGATTTTAATGACTGTAAAATGAATCGAATTCTACTCAAAGGGTTGATGCTGATTAGTTTTTGGGAAAGAGTGCAGAAAATGGAAACTTGGTTTTTGCGAGAACCGGCCATCCGATTAGAATGATTCAAATAATATTCAACTTGCAATAATGGTAAGAAGTGGTGATTAGTTTTTGGCAAAGACAGGTTCAACCGTTTCGAAGATACGAAGCTAAATGTGTAAAAAATGGCAGTTTTTGATAGAACAAAGCATGCAATTTGAATGATTCAAAAAACTTTACTTGTGTTAACAATTTTGGGAAAAACAAAAAAAAATATTTCAAAATTTCAAAAAAAAAATCTTTAATTTACAAAAAATATTTTTTTTGCTTATCGAAGATAATTCAAA
>NW_020538040.1:9812547-9916328 GCF_003426905.1 Ctenocephalides felis
TACAGAGTTTTTGACTGATAATTTTGCAAATGACGATGCATTCTGGAAAGGTATGTCGTGAGGATGATATTCAACTATCATTATAATTTTATATAATATTGGTGGAAGCATTTTAAAGAGTTGGACAAGGTTCTGATATAAAAAAATATTTCTGTACTATACAAGTTTTTTTTTCATTTTTTAAAGCGAATCACTTAGGTTGTGTATATATATATATATATATATATATATATCTTATATATAAAATTCTTTTGTACGGCGTATTAATTGATACTTCTCCTAAACGGTTATTCGGATTTTGATAATTCTTTTCAGAGTTTGTCAAAGGAAATTTTTAAGAGTTAATAAACTATAAAACTATAGTAATATTATAGATATAATTGGCAAACATTACACAAAACTTATCCTGGTTAGACATTGAAAACATTTGAACTCTCATTTGCTAGAAATGTTAATTCAATTGAAATTTGAATTTAGCTGAAATTATGAGCCTAGATAATATTAGAATGTAATGTACAAGAAAAATGTAATGTACATTATTATTGCCAAAAAACAGCTTAGATGTGGCAGAAATTCAAATAATATAAGATACAGTCAACAGTATATGTTTGGCAGATGAAATTATATAATTCAGTTTAATAAATGACGCAATAAGTGCTAATGGCATATACATTATTTTTTTAAACTTATGCTGGTTGCATTTTGGTTTACTTTACTAAATTATTTAATAATACAACAATATATTTCAATTAATTAAAATAATGATTTAGAATTTTGTTTCCTGTGTCAAAAATTTATTTGTTTGGCATTTTATATGGAATATTTAGCAAGTTGATCTTAGATTGAAGAGTGCTCATATAAACTATATTTCACAAATTAATTCACCTAAGATTTGAACTTAAGCAATAATGTAAATTAAATTATTAGTAAGAATAATGTACTTTAGAAATTTTAATAGCCAAAAATCAACTAATATATCATACGAGTTTATGAAAATTATAGACTAAATTATTGAAGCAATTATGTTGTGCGGTAAAATCAAGTGTGATATTGTTCTTTTACCGCAGATACTATTTTATATTTTTTCAAATTTCTTATACTGATTATGCTAAGACCATAAATGAATCATAAAGGCAGGACATCAAATAGGATATTAAAAAGTATAGGATAGGGTATTAAAAAATTTGGAACGTTTGAATTCTCGACGTGAGTACAGGACAACGTTTGTCGAGTCATCTAGTATATATATAAAAATTCTATGTCACAATGTTCGTTCATGTACTCTTCCGAAACGGCATTACCGATTTTTACCAAATTTATATTCTCATTTCGTAGATCTGAAAATCGGCTACTATCTATTTTACATACCCCTAAGTGATAAGGGTTGTTCACCCTTAATGTTTTATTTGTAATTTTTGGATGAAATTTTTTGTTTTATTTTTATTCAATGTGGCCTTACATAATACATACAACCCAAAATTTTTATTTTTTATTACTAACCCCTATTTTTCTATAGCCATTTCAGGAATTCAATCATTTTTTATCCTTATCATTAAATTATGTCATTGATAATTTTTGACATAATTTTAGTTCACATTTTTGAGCTTAAAAAAACTTAATTCTTACTTTATTTTTACTATGGATCGTACATCCCTAATACTCTTTTTTAAATTTTGCGTTCATTTTTTTTATTTTTATTAATGTAGAATTGCAAAATAAATACAACTTTTTTACTTTAAAATATTATTTATTTTTATTAAGGGTTACCCTTGAACTTTTTCTTGAAATTTTTGGACTATTTTTAATTTCAATATTTTATTATTCAAAATTAAAAAATACATGGAACTTTTTTTTACTTCCAGAAACTATTCATTAAATATGCCGATTCAATTTGAATAGAATCAGATTCAAATTAGGTTGGTTCTGGCAAATACTATTTATATGGCACATAAACATTCATATGTGGTGCGCTTTGCAGTAGATAAACTATTTGTATGGCTTTTGATAGCTGCTCTTTCTACTTATGCACCACATTTGCAATCAATTTGTTATTTTTCTACTACAAATATTTTTTATTTCCGGGTCAGCTAGTATATATATTCGTTAGATGTGGTATAATGGGTTAGTTACTTTGATAATAATACGAGTATGGGTAGCGCTAAAGTATGTATTTTTAATATTGTTTAGAAAACAAAAGATTGTCTACGTCATTAGTGAAGGTTTCATTAACTAACGTTTCAGTAAGAGAATTACAAAAAATATTTAGAAATGAACAGCAATAATTCTAATATCCGTGACGAAAGACAACGCAGAGTTGCAAATTCCATGAACAGTATTCCTGCTTATTTTCTGAGAATTATGGGATTCTGGAGAAATGATGATAGGGAAAACTATCAGAGGGCAGCACTCAATCAGGAGATTCGCGATTATGGTAGAAGACGTCAAGAAAGTCAAAATTCGATGGGTTCAACTAATAACAGGACCACATCCAAAAGAACATCTACCAACGGCGAAGGACGATTTGAGCAAGTAGATGAACCTTCATCTAAAAAGCCGAAGTCTAATTGAGAAATGTCATTCCCAATACATTTAACATTTATAAATGTTTTAAGTTACAATTATGAAAAACTTAACATGAATTCCATTTCATAATAAAAAATTATTATTGAAGCTTTTCTTTTAGTGTTGATTGAAATAGATATAAGTAACAGACACGATACGAGTTTTATATGAAAAGTAAATAAATAAATGTATATATATACACAAACAAAAACACACACACATAAATTCTTATAGATATAAAAAATTATTTCTTTCATTTTTATTTTTACCTGCAGTTGTACAATTTAATGATTATATATTTCCATATGTAGATCTAGTAATGGGTTGGTTCCTTTGATAATAATATGGGTATGGGTGGCGTCAAAGTATGTATTTTCGTTATTGTTTACAAAACAAAAGATTATCTAAATAATTTGTGAAGTTTTCTTCAGCCAAAGTTTGAGCAAAAAAAATACAAAAAAAAAACTGAAAATGGACAAGAATTCTAATATTCGTAACTTGAATCAGGGAATAGTTGAATCGCCCGCAGGAAGTCTATCTTCTTATTTCTTACGCAGACTAGGATTTTTCCGTAATGGCGGTGATGAAAATTATAAGAGAGAGGCGATCAACCAAGCTGTCCACAATTATGTTAAAAAAGTTGAAGGAAATCATAGATCTACAAGTCCAGGTTCTAATAGGACTCCTTCTAAAAGAACTTCTAGCAACGGTGAAGGAGGATCTGATCAAGCAGATGAACCTTCTTCAAAAAAGTCAAAGTCGAACTGAAAAATGACATTTCAAATACATTCAACATATATAAATGTTATAAGTTACAATTGAGATGAACTTGAAGTACATTCTGTAACAAAAATTTATTATCAGAGTTTTTTTTTATTATTAAGATTTTCTTTCAGCTTTGATCAAAATGGATGTAAAATTTTTCAGCCTTATACTGAATTTTTTTATTTATATTAGATGGTGAACAAAATAAGTTAGTTATGTTTATTCTAAACATTGTATACTACTAATATTTTTTATTGAACCAAAGTTCGGCGAAAAGCATTTCTACAATTAGGATTAGCTGAGAGTTTTACTGAACATAGTCAGATAGTTGTTTGATTGATATGTATAATTTGTTGTAATACAATTAGTTTGGTTTTTACAATATTATTATAATAATTGCTCAAAGTCAAATTGGACCTTGGTGCCCTGCATTGACATATTGCAATAAAAAAATTTGATCTTCCTACCGACGGAATAAATCCTATTTTCTATCCTCCGTCAACAAAGTAATTATATTATTTTATGACTCTCCGTATTAGAATAATGCATGTTATTATGTTACAAGGCTGTAGTAGTAGTTATTAAGTTTAAATAAAACTATTTTAATGACGCCAACAGCTCAGCCACATCAAAGTTATACGATTGTAATTTCTTAAGCAAAGTTTCGAGTTTCGAAAAGTTTGTTACCCGACACGATATGTGTAATATTATAAGTTTCCCGTGCGGCATTATGAAATTTAATATGAATACGGAAAAGTATGTGCCTATCGTATTCATATTACATACATTCACATTCATTACATATATATATATATATATATATATATATATATATTCTAATTAAAATGGATTGTGTAAGTACGACTCCTAATTTGAACTGAATTACACATAGAAGGTTGCGAGGACGTCCCTTTGTTTACGTTTTTGTTACGTACTTGTTACATTCTATTGCGTTTTGTTACGTTACTTGTTACGGTTTCACCGCGTTTGCACCTACTTGCATAAATTCAAGTATTTTTTAGGTTAGTTTGAACTTTACAATTAATATAAGTTTTTTAATTCAATAAAAGTAATTTACATAATTTTACCTTTCCGTAGGGTAAGTTAATTTAATCGTCCAAAAATTTAAATTGAAAATTTCTGCATATCTTCATGTTTCAATAGTTTCTGAAAATTTTGGCATTTCTAACAAAAAATTGATGCGTGTGTATGTGTGTTTGTGTGTATGGATACATTTTTCGTCCACGTTTTCGGGAGCATGGATCAACCGATTTCAATGCTTCAAAAAACATTCCATTCCTATTGATAGAGAGATGTGCTGATTAGTTTTTGGCAAAGACAGGTCTAGCAGTTACGGAGATACGAAACAAAGAGTGCAGAAAATAGAAATCGAGATTTTGAGAAAACGGAGCATCCAGTTTGAATGATCCAAACAACATTCAATTTGTAATAATGATGAAATGTGTTGGTTGGATTTTGGGAAAGGCAAATCCAGCCGTTTCGGAGATACGGACTAAATATGCAATAAATGGCAGTTTTTAAGAGAACTAAGCATCCGATTTGATTGATTCAAAAAACTATCTGCTTGTGTTGACAGAACGATTGTTTTTGGAAGAAAAAATGTTTCATTTTTTAATACAATTTAAATGTTTGAATTATTCGAATCGGATGCGCTGTTCTCCAAATTTGCTGTGTATCTCCAAATTAACCTGCCTTTGCAGAAAACTAACCAGCACTTTTCACCGTCAATACGAATCGAATGGCTTTTGAATCAATCTAATCGGATGTACGCTCTAGTAAAAACTATATTTCCATTTTATGCACTTTTTGCCTAGTATTCTCGAAACGACTGGACCTGCCTTTGCCAAAAACTAATCAGCACGTCTCAGCTCATAAATAAGAATTAAATGTATTTTGAATCATTCAAATCGGTTAATCAGCCTAGAACATGTGGACCGAAAATTAAATCCATACAAAACAAACACACACATCAATTTTTTGTGAGGTATGCCAAAATGTTCAAAAAGCTTTGAAACGTGAAAATATGCAACATTTTTCATTCTGATTTTTTTTTTGCGATTACTATAACTTACCCTAGGAGAAATTGATTATTTATTACAACCCTTAATTTATTCTGTTTTATTTACTTTTAGCCATTAACGTATTTTTCATGAAAAATAGGATGGCATAAACTATTTCAGCCTTAACATTAATTTCACACGTAATTTTATTTCTATTTTTCTCTTTATGTCATACAACATAATTCCGTATGATTAAGTATTGTATTTTAATTAAGGTTACTCACATATACCGTGTTGAAACAGGGTGTTCGGAAAGAATAAAAACTAAAAAATATGCGCTCTGATTGTTATATAAAACTTGTGGTGTATAGGTGAATTATTAAATAGTATCAAAAACATTAAATGTTTATAGTAATGTAATAAAAATGTCCTGAAGTCTAATGGTAAATTTGAATTATGTAATTAACACTTAATATTTATTTTTTAAATAGACGATTGGAGATCATGGAAATATTTCTTTATTTAATATTAACACAATTGTATAAATTAAATTATTAATGAAATAAAGTTAGGATATTAACAAATATTTTGAAGAGCAGCAACATTTCATTTATGCATCCAATATTAATAATTAATAAACCTGTATAAAAATCTGAAGATTTTATACCTATTTTTTTTTAAATACTCTTACCTTTTTACTTAGTCCTCTGCATGTTCGAAATAACTAGATATGTCTTTAACAAAATTTAATCAACGCTTTGAACCATCAATACAAAAGAAATATTTTTTTAATCATTCAAACCAGTAAATACGATTTCTTGAAAAATTGCCAGAAAAACTGTATCCGAATATGTTTGCATACATACTATAACAACACACACAATTGTTTTAAGTATGTCCACATGATCAAAAAACCATAAAAAGTAAATATAAATAAGACTGTTATAATACTAAGTATAAAAATCAATTTGTTCCAGAAGGTTATAAAATATTTTACTTGATAAACTCACTATAAACTAAATTGCAAAAATAATGTTTCTTTTGGAGAATAAAAAAGCAAATATGAAAAATCTTTAGAGACTTTGTAATAAAATTAAACACAGTGAATACAATGTTGAGACATAGGTTATGTGGATTATGAGAAGAAAAAATATTAATAAGGATTTAGAGTGCATAAGAAATTCAGAAAGAAAGAGAAGAAGTGAACAAGAAAGGCGAGATTAAAGAAGAAAACAATAAGAAAAAGAATAAGAAAGGAAAGTGAATAAGAAATTCAAGAAGAAAAAGAAGAAGTAAACAAGAAGGGATTGAGCAAGAAAATAATAAAAAAGAGAATGAGAAAGAAAAGTGAATAAGAAATTCAGGAAGAAAGAGAAGAAGTAAATAAGGAAGAAATGAATAAAGAATAAAATAATAAGAAAGAGAATGAGGAAGGAAAGAGATAAGAAAAGTGAATAAGAAATTCAGAGTGAATAAACGATTCAACAAGAAAGAGAAGAATTGAATAAGGAAGGATTATGAAAGATAATAATGGTATCCGCTTATTATGAACCAACCCTTCGCATAGAAAGTGGAGTAGAGAAGTTTATTATCTTCTTATATCAATTATTATGCTTAAAATTCATTTCTTCTTGAAATCTCGTACCCAACGAATCAATGTCATCTTTATCATTATTATGAATAATATATTAATAACTACATTTTATGATGATGGTTTCAGCTAATGACTATTAAAAAACAAAGATTGTCTATTTCTTGTTATGATGTCAACTTAACTTTTACTTTCAAAAATTTTATTTATATTTTCAATTGAAAATGAATATCGCTACTGCTTGATATCAGGTTGCACACAATACTAGGTTTGAATTCGGATCTCTTCACCTATAACTAAAACTTGTATTATAATTTAACATGTATTCAATAAAAATAAGTTTACTAAAATATTATTTTTTAAATGACTACTGTTATCAAAAAATATAGGTAAATAATGATGTATATAAATGGTTCACCAGGTTTTTGTCTAATATAACGATATTATTATTAATCAATTTATATCATTAATAATTAATGAACTCAATTAATCTTTGCAAAAAAAAAAAATTTTTTTTTTGGTTGGCATTATTTAAAATGACTTGTTCCAGGTCATATCAGTATTTCAGATGCATAGACATATACTACTTGGTATATGCATCTCATATAAAAATTTATAGTTAAAGCAGTAATTTCCAAAACAGATCATATTGACCCTCAAAAGGTCTATGTGAGAGAAAAAAATTGGGATCCTCAAAATAAAAATTAGACCCCGAGACATGTTGATAATCTAGTATTAAATCGTCAGATTCATCCTTTGTATTGAGAACAATTTAAGGCCCTATTATTTTGTTATTTTCAATCCAATTAATGGATAAATATATTAATTTAACATATGTTATCACTTTTTGTTTTTGCACTAATTTTTTATATCTTTTATAAACTTACAAAAATTAATTGAACTAACGATTTAAAATGATATTATCAGGCATTGCAAGGAGTGTACGACATAAATAAGTTTTGGAACCTATAATTTAAAACATATTTCTATTGGTCTTATTTTGAATCAATGGGTATGCCTTTATATTTTCAGTATAAAAATAAAATATATTCATGGTTTATCGACCTTAAACACAAATTTATCAGCATTGATATAAAATAATATAAAAGGATATTCTACAAAAGGAAAGTCCAACATGAATTGTTTACAGTATTCAATCTTGTAGATTATTTTCCACGTTAATAAAAAATATTTGAGATTCAGAAAAGGGTAATTTATGTAAAATTCAATTTTCCTTGTAAAACCATTTCTAGCTTTTATCAAAATCATGACTCTAATTTTATAGAAAAACAACTGATTTTTGTATGAGAGTACTCGTAATTACTACTCATCTAAAATTGATTTGTAGTAAAAAAAAATATTGATTTATAATTTATGTTTCCTAAAATTTTTTCCATATATTTATATCCCGCCTAGTACCTACATGACTATGGTGTGACATCACTTTTAATTATTTGTGTATGTTAACAGGAGTGGCTCAAAACAAATGGGTGTAACCTGTAGGTTTATTTTTTACTACATTTTTGACATTCTTTACGAAACCCATGTCAAAATTTAGAAATCCTTTTAAATATCTTCGAGCAGGATTTGAAAGGTTCTTGAAAGGATATATATGTAGACCTATTGCCATAAGAATTTAAGAACCTTTAGGATCTGCTTAGAGACGGTTACCTAATGAGGTTCTACGTAGATGAAAAGGCTTGAGGTATCAGGACAGCGAATAGGTTATGTATTTGTTTTTTGTATATACAGAAACACTATATATATATATATATATATATATATATATATATATAAATATATATATACATATATATGAGTCTTTAAAAATTTATTTAAAATCCTTACGTTTCGACTAGCATCTTCGCCTTCATTCAGTGGCAATCAATATAACTATACAAATTAAAACTAAATAAATAATATGTAAGAAATTTCATAGAAAAGCAATAATAATAATAATAAACACTTACAAATTTGTATCCTAATATAACAGATGAAAACATTATTACTCCATGGTATGAGCATGCGCACAGTGGTGAAACATATATTTTTTAGCATCACAAATAGCAAAACACATAAATAAACATGTAACTTTAAATAAGTTGTCGAATCTATATATTGACTATTGTCGAAGTCTAAAAACCTGAGTAAATTCCTTCATCAAAATAAAAATAACTCAAAAAATACCCAGCAATTCAAGACTATGTTAACCGAACATATAAATAATTTAAACGATAACATAGATATTTTTAACCCAAAAATTTTACATTTTGAAGAGAACGTAAATGAAAGAAGATTTGCTAAGGGGTTGTTTTTGCAATTGCATAACGACAGGGTCATAAAAAGACGATTTGACAAGACGACTCTGAACGAAACAATTTTTGGATAGGTAAGTCTATCGGTTTTGGAGATGACATGAGTGAAAAAATATTACATTTGGCCACGACAAAATTTGAACATGACAAAAGTGAAAAAAATATTACATTTGGCGGTCATAAATGATCATTAGACATATGCACATCATAGTCATAAATTATCTTAAAGTTGTAAAAGAAATTTTAATCTTTTTTGAAAAAGTTAAAGTTGCAGCGATTTTACAATACAGCACGATGCCATGCACCACTAAGTTAAAGTGATTTTGAAAAGCAATATGACTTGACAGTTCTAGAAGCTATCCGGCTTAATTAACTTTTCTGTTCCACATTTGGCAACTCAAATAGTTGTCCCATGCCAATGTGATGAATTATTATTACAATTTCTGTAATAGGGCAAACATTTTATTCATGCAGCAATTTCACTTCGAAACATTTTGCTATCAATACTTCTAAGTGAAAACCGTTGTCACTACTGCTTGACAACAGGCTGCTCAAAGTGGGTTCGAACCTGAAATTTCTCTGATAGAGTTCCAAAAGAAAAATAAATGCAATATTATTTTTAGCAGGAAAATCCAGCAAACATACCATAGTAGGTCTATAAGTTATGTAACTAAATTCACCCAATATCCCCAAATTGGCTCAGTTTTTCTCAGCGTCCATCTACAGAATGAAATTGCGGGTTCGCTCAGGTGTAACCTGTAACCACCCTGTCGGGCTGCTGATTACTCAGGTGTATTATATTATTTAATGTGCGGTTGTGAAGGGTTTATTATGCATAAAAGTCAGGAAGTGAAAAAAATGTTACGAAGGTCGTTTGTTTCGAATCACGTCAATGTAAAACTAGGCACCGAACAGAACAGAATGGAACAAAAGCCAGAAATGGCGAAAAAGAACCGACAAATAGTGTGACGGATTATTACTCACGCGATCTCGGTACGAACAAGGGACGGAGTTTTTTTTAGTAGTTCATATTTTTAAATTAAATATGGATTAGGAATTGTTGAGCAAATGGTATTTATGGAAGCAAATATATATAATGCAAATTATTGGTGTATGGCATCGTGTCTTGAGGCAAATTGCTGGAACTTCCCGTACTGTAATAAAATATTCGCAGAATATTAAATGTTTTTAAATATATTATTATAAATACTGTAACCTTCATTATTTGTATATTAAAGACAAAATATAAGATTTTACAGGAAAAATTAATAAACAAAACTTAATGATCCCTTTCGAAGAGGAGTTAGAATGAAGAATCTCGTCTTATAATTCCAAGAATTATATTAGGTTGTCAAATATCTCCCTTCCGCTTTTTTGCTGTTGGTTACATACAAATAGGCGGAAGGGAGATATTTGACAACCTAATATAAACTGAATCAAGTATTTTTGCTGAATTCAAAATGAAAGTTTGAATTATATTCTATATGCAAAAAAAAACATTTTTTGTAAATTAAAGATTTTTTTTCGAAATTTTGAAATATTTTTTTTGTTTCTCCCAAAACCGTTAACACAAGTAAAGTTTTTTGAATCATTCAAATTGCATGCTTCGTTCTCTCAAAAACTGCCATTTTTTACACATTTAGCTTCGTATCTTGCTGTTGGACCTGTTTTTGCCCAAAACTAATCACCACTTCTTACCATTATTGCAAGTTGAATATTATTTGAATCATTCTAATCGGATGGCCGGTTCTCGCAAAAACCAAGTTTCCATTTTCTGCACTCTTTCCCAAAAACTAATCAGCATCAACCCTATCAGTAGGAATCGATTGATTTTACAGTCATTAAAATCGGTTGAGTGGTACTCCCAAAAACATAGACAACTAGTGGTCTATGGCATCGTGCTTACGAAAAATTGCTGGAACTTCCCGTACCAGAATTTAGTATTCGAGGGAAAAAATCAGTAATCAAATAATAAATGATTACTAACAATTGTTTCGAAATAGATTAGATAGTTATAGATATTTTATAATATCAAATAGATAATTATAATCACTATATACATATTTTATTGTTCATATAATATACAGTGACGATCTTATCGCTCAAAACACTTAAGATTGTTTACATTAGCAAAAGATGCCAAATGAATTCATCTGAAGATAAGTTTCTTACGATTAGAATAAAGCATTTGAAATATATACATTTTTAAAATGAATTGTAAATATAGAATTCATATTTGAAGTATAAAACTTCGTATATTTTTGAAAATTTTGAAAAAAAAAATTTCTGAAAATTTTGAAACTTGCTTGAACCGTATAAGCGAACTTTAAAAATTAAATATCTTGGTTTTGAGTAAAAAAAAGACAATCTGAATCCTTTGACACCAAAATTGGAAGAAGTATGAGTATATGTGTATGTGGGCCAAAATGTCATCTTTTATCCGCGATTTATCAAAAACGGTTACTCCAAATTTAATATATATGAGTATGAAAAGAATTAGAAGGTTTTTATAATAAAAAAAAAATATGTTCCACTTTCTGTGTTCTCATTACATGTTGGTTTAGTATAAGATTATTAAGAAATTCAAATTAATAATGTTAAACATTATGGAAAGAAATTAGACGCTGATAATGAGCAAGAATCGATGAAGTTATTTTCAATTGATTTTTAATTGCTGCTATTTTTTGCTTCAGTTTAATCCATTTATATAAGATATTTGATATGGTAAAATGATATACTTTTTATTTTCATTTCTTAATCAACTGAATCTTGATTAAAAATATTTCATCGTTATTATAACAGTGAATGACAGAAATCATAAAACCAGTATATCCGATTTTCTGGTGAAACCTAACTTTTTTGGGATAGTTAATAACAATATATTATGTATAGATTTTTATTACATCTGATATTCAACAATATGCCATAAGAGCACACCACTAGTTTCATTATTAAGCCAAAGTAAATACGTCACTTTTATGCAAGGTAGGGGAAGTACGGACAAAATTGCATAGTGCTTTGTTTTTGAATGATATTAATTTATTTAATGATATTATTATCAGTTTTAATGGTTTTTAGTCATCTTTTGTTTATTGACTACCAGTAACATAGACTTTTAATTATATGGGAACTATAATAGCATATTCATTAGGGAAAAATCCAAAAAATTGCAAAGACCATTTAGTCCATACAGTATGGATAAAATGCCATAATAAGGTAGAAATATACTGGGATTCTAATTTTATTGGTGAATAAATTGTTTGGATTTTTTTGGATATCAGAACATGACCCATTAGTGCAAAAGAAACAAACCATACATTTGGTTACCTCAAAATAGAACAATAGGGTTTCACATGAACAGCCTATTCTTTTTATTTGCGAATCCTTTAATCTGATTTTAGAAGTAGTTAGAGTAGAAACTAGAAGCCAATCACCTTTGACAGGTATCAATTTTATTTTTTCTTGACCTCCAATGAACTACCCAGTAGTACTTCGCGACAATGACGCTCAACATCTGACAGGGTTGTGATTATAGCCTTTTTTCGTGTTATACATTCGCGTAATCGTTACTACAACTATCAAATTTTTAAATAAGGCCACTGTGTCATTTTTTCCATGTATACCATTTTATCCGTATTTCCCCTACTTATACACCTCCATTTCAGTGGTCTATTCTCTCGATTCTGGGCGAGTCGAGTCTGTTGGTTTTATGAAAAGCATATTTCTCCCGGAAAGTAGGTTTATTGGCAGTGATCTATTTTGTGCATTCTGCTATATTTTCCTATTTCACTATTTGTCCGTACGCAAATAGATACCCATTGTGCGGTTGTTGAAACCACATATTCCCAAAATAGAAAGGAGAAAATTAAAACAGCATGCGAACGAAGGAGTCGATATCAAGATTTAGATTTATTAGAAGATTGAAGAGAATGATATATGTTGTATATAAAGTAGGTTTAAAATTTTTATTTTTTATTAGATTCGTAAAAAATTACTTTTTAAATTAGATTTACAAACTTTATGTCATTATTAAGGAAGTCTTAAGATAATTGGCAAAAGCATGTGTGTTTAAAAATCGATATTTTAGAAAACCGGCTTTCAAATAGAATTTTTCCACAAAACCGGCTTTAACCGGATTCTAGTTTTCATAGAAAAACTATTTGCTCAAATAATTCAAAAACCAAAACCAAACAAAAAATTTAACAGAAAATTTGGAGTGATTAAAAGCAGTGTTCAAATGAAATTATTTACTATACAATTTCATTGATAATAATTTTCTATGCATATTAGTAAAACTCATTAGTGAAATCATTTGGTCGTCTTTTGGAAAGGGTGCAGGTCATACATCGTAACCAACCTTTGCCGGGCTCACCAGAAGAGCAAAAGAGGCTTTCTTATAAATGCAATGCAAATTTTTTAACCGGTGGATTTGGTTTGTTTTTAGAATCACCTCTGATAGGCTTCATTTTTATTTTTTCTTGACCTCGAATGAACTACACTGTAGTTTTGGTCAACTAGTACTATTTCATTTTGTTCATTGCATAAGTATGTCATTTTCTCAGAAAGTGAACAAAAATGAATGAATAATCAAAATTGTATAAAACACCAGATAATTGCAATGAAATTGATCGAAATCACTAATATTGATGTAAGTTCATTGATTTTAATACAAATAATTAAAAATAACAGTAAATAAGTCACCAAAAACATTTTAGTAATTTTCACAATTAAAATTTTTATTGCATAAACTACAACATTATTTGGTGATTACATTCATAGAAAGTGAAAACTACAACAGACGATTTACATCACATACTAAAAAAAACTTATGTTGCTAATAACTATTGAAAAATATTATAGAAAAATCACTTCATTAATCCAGAGATTCAATTAGATCTAAGGCGAGCATGCTCGACCAGATAACAGAGACGTTGTTCGCCTGTGCATTACAGTGAAATAAAAAGGCCTATCGGCATAAAAGAATTTTGGTTCTTGGTGAAAACATCTTGGAGCTGTGTTATAAACTAAACGAACACTTGTGGCAGCTGCGGCTTCAGCACCTTCTTCATTTACTTCAATGAAAGCTTTTTGTATTACTTTAGAAATACATAGCAACTCATCAGCTTCTTTAAGTAATCCTTTGAAGTTAGCTTTTTCAGGAACGAAAATATCAGACATACCCAACTTTTTGAGAGGTTCATTCAAATCTATCTCAGATTCAATCTTGAATTTAGGCAGATCCAAAATAACTTCAACAGCGTACATGCGTCTAGTCAAGTTATGCAAATCAACATCCTGTAACTTGTCTTCAAGAGCAGACAGACCAGTTTTGCTATTTGGCAGAATGATTAACATGGCCAAATCTGAGCTTCTGTAGGGCAATTCTACAGCCTTTGCATCTAATTGTTCAAATTCGCCATAACGGAATTTATTCTTAATATGCATCATACTTACATTCTTTGTCTCTGTTTCAGTAACATAGAAAGGTTTATCTTGGGTATTTTCAATTTCGAATTGTTTCTCCCAGAGGCCTTTGAAGTACAATGCATTCACAAGAACCATTCTTGCATTCTGATCGATATCACCGGCTTTGATCAAATGAAGAATTTTGTGATGAGTTTTTTTTTCAACCCAAGTATTGATAACCCTAGCACTTTCAGCATTTTCTGCAAAGTTCAAGTTTTCTGCTCCAGCTAAGAATTTGTTGGCGGCAATTTCCTTGAAGGCGGGTTTCAATCTATAGCCTTCCATAACATAAACTTTATTGGCAATTTCCAGAATTACACCTTTTTGTGTATTAAGAGTGTTCATCAATGCATGATAGTCATCTTGGATTTGTTCTTTTGATTGAGGCTGACGCAAAGCAGTAGCTATTTGTGTGGCAGTATTACCACAAGCTCCCATTAATACCAGCGACAGAGAAGTTTGTACAGACAGTGGGGACATGATAAGGTTGTCTTCGTTGTCATAAGCAACCGTGCTGTACAGGTTTCCAGCAAACTGATTGATACTCGTAGATAACTCCTGGGCATCCGCCATTATTGAAATCGGTAATACGACTGATGCAAAAAGAATCACTAGTCGTGCGTTTATCATTTTGATATAATTTTGGCACATAGAGCGATAAAAACACTAAAAAATTCAATTACAAAAACGAACGCCATATGAATCAAAATTATTTTTACTGAAACAAAACAATACCGTGCCCGTCTACTTATCATCTTCAATGTCAACTGACATGAGAAACATGAGAAAACAACCATCAAAATATTGAGGTAGCGATATACGTTTGAACTGATTAATGCGACAAGAATGTGACAATGACGCCCAACATCTGACAGGATTGTGATTATGGCTCTCTTCATGTTATGCAGTAGCGGAAACATTACTAAAACTAATTAATTTTGAAATGTCACTGTCATTTTGTCCATATGTCACTTTGTCCGTATTTTTTCTACTACAATTTGTTGTAGTCGCAAACTGCTTGCAATGGAAATAGTTAAATATTAAATTTTTAAATAATATTAAATGATTGTTGATTGCATTTTCAATAATTAGTTTTGGTTCTATTTTTATAACAAATGTAGATCTAAAATAAATTCCTGATCAACTTACTCCTGACTTCATTTGCAGCAAAGATGGTGAGCTTGAGATACTTGTATCATTGAAAAATTAGTAAAGAAAAACATGTTTTGAAGAGAGTTTGTGTCTAAGATGATGATTGAATACAAACATGGAAAGAATTATAATAATACAAAAATAGTTTATGAATTTTAAAAGGATATTACTGACTGAAAACATAGAGAATGATAAAGAAAAAAAAGTGAAGTATTACTTATTATTTTGGTTCTATTTATCATAGATTAATCAATTCTATGACAGCAAGATTAATAAGTTTCAATTTGAAATTTCTGTAAACAATTTTTTGTATTTAAAAGGAAAAACTGTGGCATATGAATTACAGTTAGTAAAGTTTCTAGTCTAAAATAAAATCAAACACTATCAATTTTTGTAGACTCTACTTTTCACATAATTTATTGCGTCAGTTGATTGACCACTTTATAAATGTTGGATGTAACTAAAGGTTATTTTAAAATTGTGAGCTAATTTTTGACCTTTCGTCAATGTTTTCTCGAAAACTGCTGGACCGACTTCAAAAATTTAAAAGCCATTCGACGATCTGCCGAGGCGTTTCTTTGTAATTAGCATAAAAGTGCAAAATTTCTGGTCTACGTTTTAGCCCACAAATTTGAATCCGTTTTAAAAATTCAAAAGCTCTTCGAAAATAGTGATTTGGAACTGCGTTGATTAGTTTTGGCTAATAATGGAATTTTTTTTGACAATTTTGCTGAAACTTTGTATGAGGATTCCATAGTCTAAAATAACATACTAAAATATTATAGGCCTACAATAAGTGGTTGAATTATAAAAATTCATCAATGTTTTGAATTTCACCACTAGCATGAGCGATTCCAATTAGAATCTATGCCAAAGCATATGCTCGCTCCTTGGTGTTCTGCAAGTAGCTACTGATTACTGTTGGCGTCTATACTTAAATAAAATTCATTATAAGAACTCGAAATAGATGGAATTAAATTTGCTTAATAAATTGATTTAATTTATACAATTATAGATATTATAAGTATGCGTTAAATAAATCAATTTCATAAAAAATAACAATTGATCAGGATTAGAGAACTTCAAAAATAATTAGTTATTTGGTGTTTATGCCTAATATTTTCACCTGAGTGTGTACTAATTTTTATAATAGTGAGTCGAAGAACAGCCATCGATTTGCAACAGTGTTTTCATTAATCTGATACATTTGACTATATTTGGCAATTTCTTTTTATGAAGTTTTATTCATACATTAAAAACCGGTACTTTCTACTAAAAACCGATTTTCGAAGCTCTTAATTTTCTTCTGAGAACCGTGTTTTTTAAATAAGTTTAATAATTGAAAAAGACTACCCTCAACGTCAAAAACCAAAATAATAGAAAATAAATTGAAACATAAGATTGAGTTTAAAAAATAAATCAGATTTATAAACTTTACTTAATATTTTATATTTGTCAAAATGTAAACAAGGAGGGCTACATTTATTAGCACTTGAAGAACTTTAATAAATAAAAGAAGTTTCAGCAAATCTTCCGAGGTCAACATTGTCTCTTTTATATAAAATCATAGGATAAATTGTATTAAATGTGTTTTTCTTGAATATATAGATAGCAATTTGTAAGTAAAAATAGCTATTAATCCGGGCAATGCTGCACCAATAAAAAGTCAGCCCTGTTAGATAAAATATAATAATAAAATAAAATACTTGCATTTAAGATATGAGAATAAAAAATGTGTGATTAATCATATGTTCAGAAAACATAGTTTGGAATTGTTATGGATTTTTTATTGGTATGTATTTTGAGTTCTGATATGAATTATGAACTACAAAATTCTGTACAATTTAAATGACACACATCTAGTATCAAAAACCATAAAAAATAATTGCCTATATTTATTAAATTTTTCTTTAATTTTTTTTTAGTCGTTATACTGGTCAATTGGAGAAACGCAGAATGCTACTTACATCCTGCTATAATTTATATCACTAATTGTTTTAAACCTTCAACTGGTTATTTGACTTATAGAACTATTCTTGGACAAGTTTACTCTTAACATAACACAGTAAAACAAAAGGCGTTGATGGATGCCATATGCTTAAGTAACATAAAATAGTAAAGCATAGGAAAAAATAGTATTAATTTTGTTAGATACTTTTATTGACGTAAAAATTATCTTATTTTACATACAAAAAATTAAATGATGTAACAAGCATAGTGAAAATAAACCTATTCTCATTTACACTTGTTACAAATTGTATTATATTTGTATTTCGTCATAATGTATTTTAAAGGCTTTAATTAGTTTTTACCCTAAATTAACTATGAATGGTACATATTGTTTTGCATATGAAAATGATATAAACTTTCTGTAATGTTTTACTAAAGTTGGAGTGGTTACATGAAATTAGAGTGAATTTAATAGGTCTTCAAAGCGCGCAAAAAATATGTATATTATTTAAGTACCATAAATATTGATACAAATCTATTAAAAATCTTGTTATCTTACTTAACATCCAGTACTTATTATCTTACTTAACACCCAGTAGAAATAAATGGCCGAATGTTGGATGAATCGTGGCCGAATGTTGAATGAATCTTGGCCCAATGTTAGATGAAACATGGCCCAATATTGATTAATCGTGGCGCAATATTATAAATATTGCCCCAATATTACCAATATAACGCCACACTTAGTTGTATTTATGCTTCATGTACATTATTACCAATATTTTATCTTAAAATACTCCCGTTTTACAACTTCTAAATTTATTAATAATCACAAACAATAAAATACAATGTAATAAAACTAAATATGAAAATACCCGTGTCATAGTTCATTTCATTTTAATTCATTGTAAAGAGACAAAAACTCTGACTTTGCTAATAAGTAGTATTAGTATAGAATATTATTTTGCTATGGCTATAATCAAAATACGTCATCGGTTTCCGAAATTGTTGGGAAACCCTGTTTCGATCATCGATCTGATCCGTCGGAATCGTCGCGGTCGGTTTTATTACTGATATTCTTTCATCTCCACCGTATTATCGACCATCGCGTGGGTTCGGAACTATTGTGGAAGTTTTTGCGTTTTATAATAAAATCATTTTATGGACATCATGTCGGTTTCGATGAGAGGAATAAATAGATTGAGTCAGGACGATATTTTATTTATTATCGAACAAGAATAAATAGTGAAATGTAAAATTATTATTTTAAAAGATATGATAGGACGATGTTATCAATAAAAAAAATGGATTCAAATATATTATTGCTTCTTTCATTTTTCATTTTGCGTTTTCGTTTATAGTATAAACAATAGATGTTTTAAAAAAATCCATATCTACCAAATAATTTTGAAAATCTCAGAATTGGACAAAAAAATTACTCAGAATATAACACAGTACGAGTGCAATTTCACTTTCCCTGATACTTTTAACATAATTAATGATTAGATTATAATTTATACCTAACAGAAAACTTCCAATGTCTGTGGGTAATACAAATAGTTTTCCAAGCTGATCTCTTTCAGTTATTATTTTCAATGTCACTAAAGATTTTTTTAAGAAAACAGTATATTAATTAATTTAATAAAAACTGTTTGTTGTTTTTTGTCTTTTCATCTCATCAACTGTTTGCCGCAGAAAAACAGCCTGACAGATAATCATAAAAATCTAAATACCACCTCATCGTTATTGAGATAAATTAATAGATAAATAAAATAAATATATTTAATTAATATATCTTGGATTTATTACTAATTTGTTTTGTGCTGCCTAAGATAAAATAATAAAGTAAATAAAATATGACAAAATAATAAAAAACAGGTAAAATTAAATTAATACAGATTTTTGAGAGTGGAATTCACTTTGGAACGTTCAAAACTTGGTACGTTTATTTTATTTTTTTAAGGGTTTTACACTTGCCATTTTTCAAAATATATGTATATAAGTTATAAGTTTATTTCTATTTCTTAATGTTGTTAATAAAAAATGTTTAATTGATATTTGATAAATAGTGCTGTGAATATTTCAATATAATTCGCAGAAAAATCGAATATGAAATGGAGCCAGTGCCAAAACCTCAAAAATAAATACCATTTTGAACCACCATTTACATATTTTATTATTTTTCATAAACATGCATATATTAACTTCCTGTACGGTAAGTTATAGTAATTGCAAAAAAATAAAAACAAATATATTTACGTTTCAAAGGTTTCTGAACATTTCTAAACTTAGTTAAGAAAGACTGTGCGTGTGCGCGTGTATGTATGTAAGTTTGTGTGTACGAATACAAACTTCTGTCAACGATTTCGAGAGCACGGATCAACCGATTTCAAATTTTCAAGATCAAGAAATTTCAAAATTTTTAAAACAGTTAAGGAATTTTAAAAATGACAATATTTTTCAAATATATCAAAATGATATTTATATATATGAACCCTAAAGTTTAAAAAAAAAATAGGATACAGGAAGTTCCAGCAATTTGCCGTAATGCACGATGCCATGCACCACTAGTTTATTTATTTATATTTCTGTATGCATATTTACTCATTTATTATGAAATATGCATTCAAATTCTGGAAATTGGTATATAGGATGTCAAAAAACAAAGAAAATTAAAAAAAATGTGTTTTAATATAAAAAAAATTTCAAATTTTTCTACCAAAGTGTTTTAAACATACTAAAGTATTAATGTTTGGGTGTTGTATTCGGAAAATACACTTTCTCATTTATATTTATTAATGCATACTTTAGTTATTTATTATCAAATCTGCATTTAAATTATAACAATTGATAACAAGGGCTGTCGAGAAAATAGAAGAAAATCCACAAAAAATGTGTGTCTACATAAACAATTTTTCAAATATTCTTATGAAAATGTTCAAAACAACTTGAAATAAAATTATAAAATCAACAAACTGCATTTTTATGCAACTAAAAACCTAGTTTATTCTTTAGTAATTTAATAAAAATATGTTAAAAATCTTAAGAGTCCTGTTAATCCTTCTCATAACGATCTCGAGTAAAAATTTTGATTAGTCAGACTTTGCTAATTAAGTATGAACGTGGAATAATTGCGTAACGACTACTCTAGAGATATAATACTCACTCTTATAATACTCACTCTTATAATATATATATATATATATATATATATATATATATATATATGTATACTTGTATGTATATAAAGCTATGTATGTATGTATCTTCCTACATAATTGTAACTAACAGACAAGAGGGTGTTTTTGTATTTCGCCAATCCGGCGCCAGAAATATAGAACGCTTTGCCAGGGTTGATATCATTTATAATATACATATATTCTTGTATACATATGTTTTACAACTTAATGTAGCCGGATATATTATATTTGCTGTGACACAATATTACACACTTTACTTATATTATACGAGAAAGTAAAGCGAAACGAATGCTCTTCTAGATGTTGTTAATTTTAATTAAAATTATTTGTGCTAAAAGTTATACTGAATTGATAAGGGTTACAACTCATAGAACTAATGGACAATTCTGTGGTAACATAGGCGATAACATAGCCTTGTTATGGCAACGCTATGTTATGCTTGTTTGTTAGTAGTAAAAACTGTGTAAATTTTATCTATTAGCCGTACGATTAGGCATATTTTACATCTGTGTATCAATAATTCTGAATGCATATGAATCAATAGTAATAATGTGTAATTATCATTTCATACCACCAAATGTCAATTATCTAATTTTTTTGCCTGCAACTCCAACATCGCTAAAACTGCCCTAGCAAAAATTTAATCAATTTTGCACTCCGTCAATACAAGTGAATTTTTATTTAAATCACTCTAATTGTATGCATGTTTGCACTCTTTGCTATGTACCTCAAAAACGGCTGGACCTGCCTTTGCCAAAAACTAATCTGCACGTCTCTCTACCAAAAGAAACCGAATGTTTTTTCATTCATTCAAATTGGTTGATCCATGCTCCAAAATCTTGAGAAAAAATTGGATCACACGCGATTGAAGTAAAACTTATTTGCTACTGTACAAGATGGCATTTAAGTAAAAATAAATACATCATATAACAATTTTGAATAATGTTCATTAGTAATATGGTGACACTCGTGACATTTATTAGTGTCAACCATTATACACATTTATATAATGTAATAAATGTAATTAAAGTCATACTTCAAATATGACATGATCGGTTTGTCATTATAATTAGCATTTAGAAATGAACCTTTATTATAGAAATGAAGTAATTGCTGATTAATAAATTCTATAATATTTGTTCACATAAGAGATTATGTTAAACAACGTCTAAATATATATTGTTTTCGCAACTGCACTGATCATGTAATTGTGTTTGAAGAACTTCATGTTATTAAAATTAATATACATTCATTGACTGATTGTATTTTCTTTTTTACTTTTTCGCTGGCGATATAATCTCATTCTTTGAACAGCTGTAATATCTGTTTTGCCTAAAAATATTTTCCATTTTAATAACTTCAAAGATTTATAGAAACTACGAATAATATAGAAATAATTTCTAATCAATAAACCTACATTTAGTTCACGGAACAAATGTTTAATTTGTTTTATTATTTTCAAGGAACACGGTAAAATATTTTTTCTGATTCAAGCATTTTTCATTAAAACAAGATTTGTACTACGATGTAACTATAAAATGTTTATTTATCTATGCCGATTTCTTTGTTGATGCCGATACGCATACAACGACAGATCTCTATTCACATACACGACGATTAATCACAATCGACCCGTATAGAAATGATATCGTCGAGAGTGAATGACGAATCATTGGCACTCGACTCTTCCGTTGCATTTGTACGGATTTACACCCGAGGCGCGCCTAAAGAAGTTTTACTTAAAAAAAAAACAGTTTCGATTGATTTGCGATTATTATAACTTACCCTACGAGAAGTTTATTAATATCATATTATACAAATTAATTTATAATATTTGTAAGACAGTTTGCTCTGATTTCTATTAAAATAAATGATAAAATATTTCAAATAAGATATGGAATTTTTCTTACTTTTTTCGCTCTCATAACTTCGTTTTTCACTTGCCTACCTTACGGTAGGATAAAACAGTGATATTAGGCTGCAAATATGATTCTGAGATAGTAAAATCTTAATTATCATCCGGTGACTATTAGAAAAACTGATTTCAAAATTAATACACTTTCTAGATTATCAATTATAAATTATTTTCAAGTTTTGCGACCAAATCAACACGATTAATCAAAGTCGAAAAGTTTTCGTTCGCAAACACGAGTATACATATATAATATATATACGATATCGTATATATATATATATATATATTTGTATATAAATTCATTTCATTTTTCTCGACATGACAGTTGGAAACTGACGCCGCATATCGGCTCCGGGACGGCTCATGGGGGACTCCGGGGGCTCAGGGTTTCATATACCGGATTTTACGGTACATAACAGTGGAAATTCTAGGAACTATTTACTTCTCACTCTTGCTGTGATAAAGGGTGTCGAGGAAAAGTTTTGGGAAATATTTAATTAATTAAATTGCTAAATGTGGACGCATTCAATATATAATATTCACATACGATTTGTCAAGCGGAACAGATAGTTAGTTGGACATATCGTTGTTACTATATTTATTGCTTTGAAATATTATAGTTGAATATATAAAGTTCTGGAAAACGTTTAATTAATAAATTTTGTAATAGTAACATACATATGATAGAGCGGGATTTAATGGTCCACCACCAATATCTAAAAAAAAGAGTGCGCGTAAGGATCACAAGCGATTGAAGTAAAATTTATTTGCTACTGTACAAGATGGCATTTGAGTAAAAATAAATACATCATATAACAATTTTGAATAATTTTTATTCACATTTAATAGTGTCAACCATTATACACATTTATGTAATGATAAATTATAAAATATATATTTATAATAGAAATAAAGTCATACTTCAAATATGATACGATCGGTTTGTCATTGTAATTAGCATTTAGAAATGAATCTTTATCAGAGACATAAAGTAATTGCTGATTAATAAATTCTATAATACTCGTCCACACAGTGGATTATGTTAAACAACGCCTAAACAAATATTGTTTTCACAATTTCACTCATCATGTAGTAATTGTGTTTGAAAAAGTTTGTAATTTTTTTTTAAACTAAAAAAGACGTTGGATCCGTTTGCCCCCAGGGTGTTCCTTCTTACCCCGTCCACGGGGCAAAAAAAAACAGATAACAAATTTTTATAATTAGGAGTTCACTGGGAATTATACTGTTTGATAGTTTTTATTTAATACGTGTTATGCGTTGTCATGTGCTTCATTTAGTTTAGATAGTAAAATTACCAAAAGTCAAATTAGACCTTTGTGCCCCCCTCTGTAAACAAAACATATTTAAAAACTCCATGTCTGTTTCTAATTAAATTATTCATGTTCACATGGATATTTAAATAAATCCATTTAGAATCATTAAATGCTATCGATTAAGTATTAAAATATTAAGTGCTATCGATTTACTATTTTCATCATTATTTGTGTTCCGTATCTCCGAAACGGCTGGAACTGCCTTTGCAGAAAACTAATCGAAACGTCTCACCATCAATATGAAGTTATGAGTCTCCAGTTTCTGCACTTTTTGCTCCGTAGCTCTGAAATGGCTGAACCTGTCTATGCCAAAAACTAATCAGCACATCTCCCTATAAATAGAAATCGAATTCTTTTTGAATCATTCAAATCGGTTGATCCGTGCTCCCGAAAACGTAGATGAAAAATTTTATCCACACATATAAAAACACACACATCAATTTTTTCTAAGATATGCCAAAATGTTCAGAAACCTTTAAAACGTAAAGATATGCAAAAATTTTCATTTTTGATTTTTAGATCATTACTATTACTTAACCTACTTAATTATTAATGTGTTTGGTCAGATTATTTATGAACAAAAATAAATGGAAACAGCTTTTCTTATTATATAAAAATTACAGTGCCCACATATTTTAATATACTTGGAAATAATTTTTAGAATATGTTATGCTCTGTTTTCTATAAAAAATGAGCAAAATATAAACATAATTTTTATGTAAATCGTTCCTCCAACTGTCGTGTAATCCGACTTACTATTATTTTCTTTCCAACAAATATTTTCTCGAGTACATCTGTCATGTTTTATAAAGTCTTAGACTATTTTCCACTTTTTTTTTCAAGTCACCCTGCGCAAGTTCGCTGCTTTATGTTAGGTTTCTCCGTCTCTTTTAAGAGCGTTTAGCTTTTGGTCCATTTAACGCACCCCCGGACGATGTCTGCACGCAGGCAGAAATTGTTTAAGTAAAAAATTAAGGGTTGGATAAATATACTACACATTTTTATTTATATTTTTTATAAGAAATAGAAATTGATTTAAGATATATTATTTTTATATCTGTACGGATCAGAGACATGGAATCTAAGAAAAGCCGACAAGAACTATCTGGAAAATTTTGAAAAGTAGTGATGAAGGCGATTGTAGAAACTGAAGTAGACTGACAAGATAAAACGAGGTACTGAGAAGAGTGGGCAAAAAAAGTCGATCCTGAAAAGAAAAGAAAACTGGATCGGACCCATTTTGAAAAAAGAGTGCTTCCTGCACGATGTAGTCAAAGGCAAAGTAGGACTGAAAGGATTGGGAAGAAGAACGATGCAAATGGTTGACGACCAGGAAAAAACACAGGGAACTGAAATCCGAAGGAAAGGATCAGGAAGCATGGAAGCACAAGTTTATCATTAACTAATAGTGATAAAACGGTAATGGGAAAAATAACAAAGGAGGAGAAGAAAATAATCGATTTTGTGTTGCTCTCTTACCATGCACCTGCCGTTGGACGTACTATTATTTATTAGTTCTTACGGCAGATAAGAGTCGATAAGATAAGAGTCGAGTGCCGATGATTTGTCATTCGCTCTCGATGATATCATTTTTATACGGGTCGATTGTGATTAGTCGTTGTGTATGTGAATGAAGATCTGTCGTTGTATGCGTAACGGCATCAACGTTGTATGCGTACCGATATCAACAACGAAATCGGCACAGATAATTAAACATTTTAAAGTTACATCGTAGTACAAATCTTGATTAAATGAAAAATGCCTGAATCAGTAGATGGATTAGAAATTTGTGCATCACGAGTGTTACCATATTACTGATAAACATTATTCAAAATTGTTATATGATGTATTTATTTTTACTTAAATGCCATCTTGTACAGTAGCAAATAAGTTTTACTTCAATCACGTGTGAACCTTACGCGCACAATTGTTTATATAGTTCTGGTATTTATATTTATGAGTGCCAATGATCAATTACTTGATCTCCAGTCTGACTTTACTTTACATGATCTGATATCAAATTGTGCATTGCGGTTGTGTAAAATAAAATAGGACATAAATTTCTGTATTTTACTTGCAACTTGAACAAAATTGACATTCTATAGTATCCCATCGCAAACGTAGACGTAAAATAACTGATTTTAATTTTGAAAATGGATTGAGCTTTTACTAGTCGAAAGAATACCAAAAATAGATGCTTTACAATATTCAAGAATAAAATACAAGACTGATCTCAACAGATAATATGAAATTTAAAACATTTGTACTATTTAATAAATTAATATATTAAATATATATATATATATATATATATATATATATATTGAAATTGATATAGAAATATTTGCTATGATTATTGAATATTTGAAATATTTGATTATACATATGTATGTATAGAAACTCAAAGGCCATACAACAAATGAAAAATTAAAATATATTCCAGGAATGTTTGTTATTAAAAACGTATGAACATATAATTGTAGTGGATATAAAACTTTATAATCATTTATTTATAAATATATAATTTATGAGGAAACGGATTAAAATCATTACAATTAATATTAATATAAAACTGAAACACAAGTCTAATTATAATGGAATTACATAACACAATTGAAAATAAAATTGCAAATAATATGTTCATAAAATAATTCAATAATCCATTAAAACGGTCGCATAAATAAGGGTGTATAATAATCCAATAAAATTATCGACCTAATTTTTGTAAACTATAACAATATTTCAATCAATAATATAAAACATTAAAATTGTCAAAATCGAGTAAATGATTGCAGTTGTATCCGTATGTAATTTTAATTCCACATTTATCTGCATTTTTTACATTTATTTTATTATATTATGGAAATAGCATGAAAAAAAATTTTGAAAATTTTAAAAATGTTTTTTTAGGTATAACTTAGGCGACAAATGAATTAAAAGTGACAATTCGTGTCATCTTTTATTGAAAATTCGACGCTCAACAAAACAGGTTTTTTATAATTTGTTTTGGGGAGCGTCGAATTTTGAATAAAACTCATTCATTTGTTTGCTAAGTTATATCTAAAAAACATTTTTAAAATTTTTGAAAATTTTCTCATGCTATTTCCATACAAAACTTTGATTGAATTGCGCACTATCTAAAAGACAATATTAAGAGCTAAAACTTTCAGAGAATTGTTTTTTATTAATTTGGAATCATTTGAGTCCCTGGGAGCAAGGAAATTGGAAAATGTTCATATTAAGGACCACCCCATAATATATATATATATATATATATATTTACGTGTGTGTGTATGTATATTTATATATGTTTACAACACCTATTAGTCAAATTTGTTATTGCGCATTAAAACAGCAGATATCAATATTTAGAAGCATTCATTTCAATAAATGGTTTTCAGTCCAGAGACTGATTTGTACTATATAGGATTCATATATATATATATATATATATATATATATATATATATATATATTTACAACAAAAACAAATACTGAAATGCACCTACATTCAATCCGGGCTTGACCAGCAATATTTAAACAGAAACGCTCACAATAACAATATTTAACTATAAGGGCTGAATATGGGGCTATTTTATATTGATCGTTTAAATTTGATAGTAATTTGTTTGAAGATTACTAGTAATTATTTAGTGCGTAAAATACAATAAATTGTAGAAATAGGTGAACTCTTTTTAGTAATTTCTAGGTTCAGATTGGGACAAGGAAAAGAACAAACTCATAGACCAAATTCATTGGTAGCAATTTAATAACTGTTATTCTTAGGAAGCTATTAAGGATTTTGTATAATTTGAAAAAATAATGATTAATCACATATGAATATATTTATTTTATTTTTGCATATTTACTTAATTATTTATTTTCGTATAACAAAGATCAATATTGCAATTAAGACGCATAATAAAATATAAAAGAGATCACTATCCAAACTGCGCAATTTAAAATCAGTTTACATAACATTTTAATGGACTTCTCCAAATACATCGTTTAATAAAATTAAAACTTCGAGTTTTCTTACAACTATGTCAGTATAACTCGAGAACCATAAACGTCAAAATATTTGTCATAAAATTGCAAACAATTCTTTGTATAAACCGTAATAGAGTCGTATAGAATTTATTGATTTTGTTTAATAAAAACGTTTCTAAGAAAAACAGTTTTCTGACATTTTCTCGGAAATGGTTAGTCGTAATTCAATACCGAGAAGAATAGTGAAACTGATGAAGTAATAAAGCAACTAAGTGTAAGTGGCATTTGGCCTTAAGGTAAATGATAAAATATCTAAATAATTGATTCAATAAATAAATATTTGAATTGTATATGATCCATTTGTCTAACAATCTACCTGTCAACACGTTTACCTGTCTACCTGCCTACTTTTCTATATTTTTAACTGTCTGAATGTCTACCTGTCAATCTGTCAACCCTTCTACCTATCTTTCTCTCCATCCTCTCATTTGTCGAACTGTCTACCTGCCTACCTAACCATTTGTCTACGCTTCCACCTGTCTACCTGCCATCTGTGTGTCAAAATTTCCACATGTTTATGAATCGATGATAATAATTTGTAAAATAAATGATTATTTCAGACCACCAGATGTCAATTTTTAACTTTCTACCCTGCAACTCCGAAATTGCTGGACCGGTCTTAGCAAATATATTATCAATTTTATACTTCGTCGATACATGTAAATCAAACTTTTTTTGAATCATTCAAATCGGTTGAGCGGTGATCCCAAAAATTGTCGACAAAAATTTGTATCTACACAAACACAAAAATACACACACACATACACATAGGGTAGGGCGGGGAACAAAGAACCAATTTGACCTTGAGCAATTATTTTGTGAAAACCAAACCAATTATATCACAACAAATAACACATATTAAACAAACAACGATCTGACTATGTTCAGCAAAACTCACAGTTAATTATATTGTAGAAATGTGTTTGAAAAAACCTGTTTTTCAAAAAACCTGGACTTTTTACACCATAGGTGAGGTTAATCAGTACTTTATCAGAAATATACATCATCAGAGTTGTAATAACTAGTAATTTATTTTATCTCTTTTAAAATTGTTTTCTGAAGTATTCCAAAATGTTCAGAAACCATTGAAACGTAAAGATATGCAAACATTTTAATTTTTAACTTTCCGTAGGGTAAGTTATAGTAATGGGCTAAAATTTAAAATGAAAATTTCTGCATATCTTCACGTTTTTGAGATTTGTGAACATTTTGGCATACCTCAGAAAAAATTGATGTTTTCGGGCGCACGGATCAACCGATTTAAATGCGTGAAAAACATTCAATCCCTATTGATAGTGAGATGCGATGATTAGTTTTTGGCAAAGAAAGGTTACGGAGATACGGAGCAAAAAGTGCAAAAAAGAAATAGAGTTTTTGAGAGAACGGAGCATCCGATTTTAATGATTCAAAAAACATTTAATTTGTAATGATTGGGAGAAGTGGTGATTAGTTCTTGGCGATGGCAGGTCCAGCTATTTTGAAAATACAGAGCTAAATGTGCCAAAAATAGTAGTTTTTGAGAGAACTAAGCATCTGATTTGAATGACTCAAAAAGGTTTCTGCTTGTGTTGACAAAAGAATTGCTGCAGAAAAAAAAAATTTAATTTAAAAAAAAAAAAAAAATGTATATCGAAAATAATTCATAATTTGATTTAAATTCTGACTAAAGTTTTAAAAGTCATTTATATACTTCAAACACATACTTTTAACTGTGTAATTCAGTTTATATAATTTTTATAAATATTAGACAATATTGCTGTATTTGTAATAATCTATTTGAAAACATTTTATATTCCTCAAACATTTCGTAATGGTACGAGAAGTTCCAGCAATTTGCCTTAATGCACGATGCCATACATCACTAGTTATTTTTTGATATTACTATAACTTTCCCTAAGGCATAGACAAACAATTATAAAAATGCCCTACGGGAAGTTAATAATTTATAACCTAGAAAATAGTTAGTTAAACCGTAAGACATTCTCCACCTGTACCGCTGGATTAAAATTCAAAATCCGCAAATCGCCTATATATAATTACCGCATCGCATCGTGGCGTTAATTTCGAAATTGCCTCCTCAACTTTCCTTAACTACGTGTCAATCTTTTACGCTGACCTAGCCAATGTCGGTGTTTAAGCTCTAAAAGCTGTAAGCTCGAGGCAGCTTTAAGCTTCGGTTACATAACGGACGTGGAATGTAGAACGAAGTCGACTTCGTCCTGCGAATTCATCCTTGTGCGAATTCGGTGCGAGCGCCGAGCGGCGACCCTAAACGAGTGAGACAGTCGGACGCAGGATTGCGTTACGTGCGGACGAGGAGGGGTCTTAGGACATACACGGAGGGAATGGAACTAGGTGTGGATGGTGAATTGGGTTGGAGTGAGGAAAAGAAATATTGGGTGAATTGAATTGATGATTGGAACTAGTGGTGCATGGCATTGTGCCTTAGGGGCCGTTCAAGTATTACGTAAGCACTATAGGGGAGCGGAGGGGTTGTTGATTTGCTTATTTTGGGTTGACATGGGGGGCAGGGGAGTCTGGATGATGATTACGTCATAGGTGGTATTTTTATTTTTTTACATTAATTGCAAAATGTTTACGTAAGCATGGGAGTTGGGTCTAAGAGCTTTGCTTACTTTTGCTGACAAGGGGGATGGTAGGGTAAATAATTGCAATAAATCTGCTCACGTAATACTTGAACAATCCCTTAAGGCAAATTGCTGGAACTTTCCATACCAAAAATTACATTTTTTAAAAAACCTTTAACAATTTTTGAGAACTTTGAAAATAATGATATTTTAGAGAACTTTAAAATTTTTGGATAAAATTGACTTTTTTGAAAAATTTGAAATTTATACTTTGAATTTTTTTGAAAATTTTGAACTTTTTTTCAAATGAGAATTTTGAGAACTTTGACATTTTTGGAAAAATTTGACTTTTTGCAAATATTTGACTTTTTTGAAAAAAAATAATTTTATACTTTGAATTTTTCTGAAAATTTTGAACTTTTTTTCAAAACAATCGTGCTGCGTGGATCTCTTATAGAAGAAATATATCGAAGGATTAACGTTGATACGGAACCCATAGAAATGCAAATAAAATTTATACATATTATTAAAATCTTTATAAAACATCTGATAATTTGATGTGCTTATATCTAATGGTCATTCTTGACTACCAAATTTTCTTCTTTTCTCACTCGATCTCTGAAACCGCTAGATCTGGCTGCCCAAAAATTTAATCAGTTCTTCATTTTGCCAGTACAATTAAAATGTTTTTAAATCATTCAAATTAGACGCTCAATTCACCCAAAAATTGAATTACTATTTTTGGCATTTTTACACTATACCTCCAAGGCGGTTGGACCTGCCTTTGCCAAAAACTAATTAGAGGGCTACTATTAGAATAATTAGAAAACTATTACAATCAATCGGAATCGAATGTTTTTTTTAATTTAAACTGATTTAAATCGATTGATCTGTGCTCACGAAATCGTCGACAAAAATTTGTATCCGCACATATGCACACACACAAACATCATTTTTTTCTAGGGTATGCAAAACTGTTCAAAAATCTTTGAAATGTAAAGATATGCATAAATTATCATAAATTTTTATATATTTTATATACAAAGTTAGCAATTATAGTGTTTGCAAAATAATAAATAAATATTAGTCTTTTCTATTATCGTGTTGAAAAAAAATCAATGTTTGTTCAACACGATATAAATAGCCTATTTTTTATTATCTGGCCCTCTGATTTTACATGAAATTCTTAAATTGTCTGAAAATATAAAAGTTCTAAGATATCTAAAAATATATATTTTTTTAAATTTGTTGTAAATTTTACATAACTCTCAAAAATATATCATTTTTTCTATTAGTTTTTCTCAAGAACAATTTTTTCTATTAGTTTTTCTCAAGAAATATTATTTTTTTAATTTGAACTTTTTAAATTTGAAAATTATAATTATCATTTGTGAGAAATATTAAATATTTTAAAATAGATTATTATAAATACTGTAACATTGTCTGATATTTATAAGAGTTATATAAACTGAATTACAAAGTTGAAATTATTTATTTAAAGTATATAAGTGAGCTTTAGAATTTTAGCCAGAATTAAAATTAAAATCTGAATTATTTTACGTACAAAATAATTTTTTTTGGAAATTAAAAATGGAAAAAAATAAAATAATTATTTTTTCAAAAGCAATTATTTTATCAAAACAAGCAGAAAGTGTTTTGAGTCATTCAAATCAGAATGCTTAGTTCTCTTGAAAACTCGACTTGTATTTTCTGCACTCTGCGTTCCGTAATGGCTCGACCTGCCTTAACCAAAAACTAATCAGCACATCTCCCTATCAATAGAAATCGAATGTTTTTTGAACCATTCAAATCGGTTGATCCGTGCGCCCGAAAACGTGGACGAAAAAATGCGAATATACAAAACACACACATATCCATCTTTTCTGAAGTATGCCAAAATGTTCAGAAACCTTCAAAACATCAAGAAATGTAAAAATTTTCAATATCGATTTTTGGACGATTGCAATAACTTACCCTACGGGAAGTTAATAAAAATAAATATAATAATAATTTTGTTCAAATGTTTTTTCATCTTCTAACATCTGCGAAGGCAATCAATGTAAAAATGGTAGTGTTCTTGTGATTGTCTGGTTACATACAATTTGAAAAACACAAATAAACCGCAATGTATCTTTGTGTAAAACATATCCATTTTCCAAAAAATCAATTATCAAACGGAGAAAGCAATTCCGCATGTCATTTTCCCTCGGCCCATTCATCTGCATCATCGTTTGACCCGAGAGTCGACCTACATCCTACCCGTGCCATCCATTCCGTGCACGTCCTAATGCCGGCGCCCGCTTCCCGCCGCCCGTCGATCGCACACTATCGCAACCTACCGCCGTACGTACTTGCAGTGTCTGAAATTCCCTCAGTGTTCGTCTGAATCTATTAGGGCTGTCAAGAACGTCGATTCTAAGAACCTGGTGTCTACTGGTGTTCAGTATCAGATCCAATGTGAATTGGAACTCAGGTTGGTGATGAAAGGTGGTAGGAATTTTGAGACGAAGGATATAATTATTATATGTAATAACATAATATGTTTCTTTAACATCTATTTATTTGAATTTGTACTTAGTAATTAGGATGCTAATGGCTAACACGCGCTTCCTCGTGTGGACGAAGCCGCACTTCGAGCTCCCGCTCTGGCAATCTACAGAAGCGATGAACATTTTCACTTTATAATACTGATAAACTAGTGGTGTATGGCATCGGGCCTTAAGGCAAATTGTTGGAACTTCCCGTACTAACTATCAATTATTTCAAAATAAATTATTTTTTTTGGAAACTGGAATAATTTGTTTTTTGAGAATTTTGAAATTTATGAAAATAATTGTCTTTTTTGAAAAAAAAAATACATTTTTTTATTATATTTTCAAATATTTTAGAAATTTTGAACTTTGTTTGAAAGCAATCGCATTGCTTTAGCTGCGTGAAGACAAAATATCAAAGCGCAGTGTATCGGATAAACAACGTTACGAAACTCATAGAAATGTATACAAGATTCATACATATTGTTAAAATCTCTATAAAATATCTGATAATTCGATGTGCATATATCCAATAATAATTTTTGATTGCCAAATGGCATTTTTTTTACTTCTTTTACTCGATCTCCGAAATCGCTAGACCCGCCTTACCAGATTCTACCAGAAAAAAATTCAACCAGATCCTCGTATGGTCTACACGAGTAAAATGTTTTTTGAATGATTGAAATCAGGCACTCGATTTTTTCAAAAACTATTTTCCATTTTTGGCACTTTTTGCCCTGTATCTCCGAAATGGCTAGACTTGCCTTTGCCAAAAACTAATCAACACGTCTGCTTATCAGTAGAATGTAGTTTGAATCATTCAATTCGGTTGAACCGTATTCCCGAAAATATCGACGAAAATTTGTATATGCACACACACACACACATACATCGATTTTTGCTAAGGTATGCCAAAATGTTCAGAAACCTTTGATTCGTAAAGATATACAAAAATTTTCATTTTCGATTTTTGCGATTACTATTACTTACCCTGCGGCAAGTTAGAAATATGTTCCCAATTGGAAATAACGCATTTCGGTTGGCATTGCGATGTGAAATAGCAATTTTCTCACATTATTATTCCCTAAATCGAGTTGAAGTTTAACTCAGCTCGCGGACCTGCCTTAGGGCAGTATTACCCATTATTTATTTATTATATGTATTATGTTCAAAATCCTAAATCTTAGGCTACTAAATACCCAAGCCATTTAAATACCATATCTTTTTTATAATTCTCTAATAGTTATTGCATGAATTTTATATAAAAATAACGATACACTTACGTTTAAATAACATACTAATTCTTGCAATTATTAAAGAATTTTATTTTCTAGAATTATACTGAATTATTTTAAAATATTATCTACAAAAAAATTAAAACTTATTAATGTCTGATTATCAATAAGCAGAAGGGTCGTATGATAGCGCAACCTGTGTAAAAAAAACATTTTGCTAAGATGATTTTTTTATAATTACATTATTTTCTATTTAATATTTATTCAAAATTTTGCTTTGCACATTAAAAAATTACTCTTCTTTCTACATTGAAAACTTGGAAAGTTTTTTGATAACGAAAGCAGATATAGAATTTTTGAAAATGCGCAAAATTTTAGGTAAATCATATCAAATTTTTCAATACCAACAAAATATTTAAGTCTTTATGCTAACAAATTAATTAAACGCCTGTAAATCTCACACTTGCAATACTTTCCATTAGGATACCAAAACATATTTTTAATATGTAATTTTAATGCTTTGTGTAGTACAAATTCTAAAAATCACAAACTTTGTAACTGCTCATTTATATCTCTATCTTTGAAAACTTTCTGATCATTTTTGCATACCTTAGGAAAGATTTATGGGTATGTGTGTGTCTACGTATGTATTTTTGTATGAGTCGAACAGATTTTGGTGAAAGTGGATAAAATGATTTAAGTTGTCCAAAATCTATACAAACCTTAATAACAATGGTAATGATAAGTTCACTTCTTTCGCAAAAATGGAGAAAAAAGATCTTAAAAGAATAATTTTAAAGACAAAATACGTTTTTTTACTTCAAAAAATTTTAAAATGATTACTTATTAATGATTAATGATTTAATGACAAAGAAATGATTTTGATAGCAAGCATACATTATTTACTAAATTTTGAGTCTGTACCAATTATTGAGAATTGCTGTAATATTTCACAAAACCCTGAAACGATATAATTGATCACAACTTGCATATATATAAATGAATTACAAAGTCACTCATAAGATTAATTTTAAGCTAATATTTTACCTGAAATATTATTAAAATTAGCCAGTATAATATTATAAGCCAATTCAAATATAACATTTATTTCTCTAGTTGGTTCTAGCAAGTTTTCTCAAGGCTATACACCATTATATGGATTGTAACTAGAAAATGTAACAAATTGGTAATAAGATCTTTTTGTTTATAAAACCTATTATCCCACTTACAAAAAAGTAGAGAATTGCAAAAACAAAACAAAACAAAAATGGTATGAAATCTATTTGTTTATAAAGTATAACTTATATATTATGTCTCATATTTTTATGAAACGGAAAACTCCTGCAATTGTAATGCCTTAGGATCACAATAAATTTTTAAACATGATATTATTGTTCTAATGAGGAAAACAAGAAATAAATACAAAATTTATCTCGTAATAAAAGAATCTAAATCGTTTTCAACATTAGAATTAATATACCGAAAAAAACAAATGTTTTTTTGTTATAATTTTTATAATCATTGCAAAATTTGCTTTGATCTTATACATAAAATGAAAGCCATACTTGTGAAATTTTAATTTTTAGTATCAAAACCATTGAACAAAAATTTGTTTAGCGATTGGATAAGTTATAGGTAACTTATTGATCAAGTGATAGCCCTCATTGAGGAAAAGAATCAGACCCGTGAAAAACTATTTTTTTAAATAATACCAAATCAATAAAAAGAAAATGGGAACGATTTACAGAAGCAAAAAAAATAGTTTTATAGATTTTTTTCTGAAAGGGATTTTTCAAATAATTTACTTAGACTGAAATTTATCCAGACTAGAATTTCAAAAAACATACCTGCGTTAAGGTATTAACTATTTGGTTAAGGTTAAAGTTGTACTGTACACTATTAATTAAATGCTAGTAATCAAGAAATTGCAGAATTCGCAAAAAAAGTATTTATTGGTAAAATATGATTTAAATCTCACATTTTATAATAAAACTTGAAAACAAAACTTACCACTTGCTAATTGCAGAATAAGTACGAATTTTTACGACGGCATCCGAGTAGAAAGGTATATAGGGTTCTATTCGGAATGGTGAAGCAATAGCCCTTTTGATCTAAGCCAGGAAGTGCCTAAGAGAAAAAATTATCCTTTTATATTATTGTTAAAAACAAATATACTAATTAACTTCTCATAGGTTAAGTTAGAAGAATCGCAAAAAATATCGAAAATAACATTTTTAGGATATCTTTATGTTTCATTGCTTTTTATATTTTTGCACACCTTAGAAAAATTGATGTATGTCTGTATGTGTGTGTTTGTATGCATGTGTGAATACAATTTTTGTTGACAATTTTGAGAGCACGGATTAAGCGATTTGCGTGAGAAAAAATATTCGATTACTATTGACGGGAAGACCTGATGGTTAATTTTTGACAAAGGCAGGTCCAAAAAATGCAAACAAAGACAATTGACTTGTTGAGAGCACGGAGCGTCAAACAGAGTGAAGAATTGATAAAATTTTTGGGTTGGCAGGTCTAGCGGTTTCGGAGATTAAAAAAAAAGTTTAAAAATGGTTGCTGGTCAAAAATGTTCATTAGACATATGCAGTGCTTTTTTGGGTTCCGTACTAATATTTTCAATTTTACTTATTTTAATTGAAGTTTACTTATGTGGTTCAAACAAATGTTCCCTTCATACATCAATAGATCTAAATAATTTGAAGAACATTTGCTGTGTACTGACCACGTGATTATTTTTCAAAAGTTCAAAGCTACAGTTTCAAAAATTTAAAAAAGAAAACACGATTTTTCCAGAGTATTAAAAAAAATTATTCTATCTTGTCTCCATTAACATTAGTTTACATTTCTTGTAAACATAGACATAAGTTGTTTGTAGAATACGCTCGTCGCCAAATTTAATAAGCACTTATAAATTTGCAGTATTTTTAATGAATATTACAGAAAATATTTAAACAGTTGTTATTAATCATTGATCAATTTTTATTGAGTTTATTGAGTATTGATTATTTATATTTGTCGAATATTTAATTACGGTATGGAAAGTTTCAGCAATTTGTCTTTCTTAAGGCATAATGCCATGCACCACTAGTTCTATATTTATTGATAAAAAGAAATATTTCATCTATTAGTCTCACATAAGTTAAAAATCACCCAGTATTGGTGATTAACAAAGAAACTGTTAATAAAATCTAAGGTTTATTTTATATTTATTGATAAAATAAATGTTGCAGCTATTGTTGCAGAGAGGGTTTGCCAAAAATCATGAAAGATCACGTGGGGTATGGAGGTATATGATAAGATATTACGTGCATTTATTCCATATTTGAATTCAAAAAATCGAAACATTTTCAGAAAAAAAATCATCATTTTTTTCTCGTAACTACACGTGATATTTGGTTGGGGAAGGTAATTTTGAATATCACCTTGTATCACAAAGAGGGAGATGGATCCAAAAATCCTTAAAAAAACAAACACGTGATTAATGGACGCCCTCCTAGTATTCAGTTGACCCCAAAAGTCTAGTTAACTTCTCGAAGAGAAAGTTATAGTAATCGCAAAAAATCGAAAATAATTTTTTTTATATATCTTTACGATTCAGAGGTTTCTGAACATTTTGGCATACTTTGTAAAACTTTTGTAAAGGCAGTTAAAGGTTGTAAAGGCGTTTTCGGAGATCCAATAAAAAAAGTAAAAAATGATGCCATTTGGCGGTCAAAAATAAACATTAGACATATGTATATCGTATTATCAGGTATTTTATAAAGATTTTAATAATAAGTACAAATTTTATGTGCATTTCTATGGGTTCAGTAGCAGTGTTTAAACGTTAAACGACTACGCGGCGCTTACGCCCTTTGATATTTCGACTTCAAATCAGCTATGCAGCGCGATTGCTTAAAAAAATGTTCAAAATTTTCAAAAAAATCAAAATATAGAAAAATCAAAATTTTCAAAAAAATCAAAATATAGAAAAATCAATTTTTTCAAAAAAGTCAAAATTTTCAAAAAAGTCTTTTTTTTCTAAAAAATTCAATATTCTCAAAAATCTATTGTTTTTTTCAAAATTTTGCAAAGTTTTTTTTAATAATTCAGTTTTTGGTACGGAAAGTTCCAGCAATTTGTCTTAAGGCACGATGCCATGCACCACTAGTTTTTAACTGAATTTAAAAAAATGAAGACATTTTCAAAAAAACTCAAAAAAATAAAAAGAATCTTGTAACTAAAATACACGTAATGTTTGGTTGGAGAGGGGGGTAATTTTGTATATTACCACGTATAACCACATGGGATGGGTGATAAACCAAAAATCCTTAAACAATCGATCAAGTGATTAATATACGTCTCCCTAATATTTAGTTGACCTCAAAAATCTAGTTCCAATCAAAAAACTTCAAAGGGTAATTTTGAATATCACCACGTACCACCACGGGGGAGGGTGGTCCGAAAATCTCTAAAAGAACAAACACGTAAATAATGAACGTCTCCCTAGTATTCAGTTGACCTCAAAAATCTAGTTCCAATCAAAAATCTTCAAATGGTAATTTTGAATATCACCACGTATCACCAAGCGGGGGTCCAAAAATCCTTAAAAAATCGCCCCCCTAGTATTCAGTTGACCCCAAAAAACTTCAGTTCCGATCAAAAAATCTCCTAGTTCCTACGTCTTCCTTCCGTCCGTCGGTGTCGATTCGGCCGAGCCCTTAGCCAGCCCTAGAATCTATACACGCTATAGGACACAATGCTCGTATCTGCGTGGTACAGCCAGCAAGATCAGTCGCATAACAGCTGCTATGGGACTAGCAACATTATTAGGAATATAATACGACGGGCAAAAGACGGATTTTAACGATTTAAGATGTTGTTGTCACGACCGAAGGCAACGACGACTGTGTTCGAAGTGAAAGTGAGGACCTATCAGTGATCAGTTAAAAAAAAAAAAAAATGTGATCCAAGGGTTTCGTACCACATTGTTACATGTTTGTTTACAAAATACATATTGGGTGTAAATGAATTTTTTTTCTTCCAATATTACACAAAAATCAGAGTTATAGGGCTAAATCACATATAAATAAATGAATGATCAAATAAAGAGGTTAGGAAATTAAGCATAATTAAATAAATAACAATAATAACACTGAATAACGAATAAAAATTAATTACAAATTTGGGCAAATAAATAACTAGTTGGTATTGGTATTTTGCCTTGAGGCAAGTTACATGAACTCCCCGATATGTGTAAATAATTGACATAATCAATAAAATATAAATTAATTTATGAGTGATTAAAAGTATTCCGAGTAGATTTATTACCCACAATTGAAAACGAACGAACACGTTAACTCGGAGTATTTTCTAAAAACAAATTTTCTCAAATCAACCATTTTTATAATTGAACCAGTTTCCGTAGGACTTTAATGGTTCAGTATGTTCATTAAGACCAAGGATTCTATCGTTATACCAAGTAAATCGTCTAATTTTAATTTTAACAAACGCCAAAAAAACTACTCATTTTCTCAAACTTTGATGAATTTTTAAAATCAAACTACTTGTCGTAAGGCCGTAATATTTCAATAAGGTCTATAAAATACTCAAAATCTATTCAATCTATCTATTCAATTTTCTATTGGAGCAATTACTACAATTTGCTATTTTTTTTTTTTAACTTTCCGTAGGAAAAGTTTGATTTTGTTAAATTTCTCGACGTTTCACGCCATTCTGAATCGAGTGAGACCAAATTTGGAAAAAGTATGCGTATGTGTGTAAACAGATTTTTGACCTTTTGTCAGTGTTTTCTCAAAAACCGTTGGATCGATTTTAAAAATTTAAAATCCATTCCACGTGACTTGATAAGGACTCGATAAGCCAGACCGTTTCTTTGTGAATAGCAGAAAAATGAAAAAAATATTGTCCACGTTTTAGCCCGCAATTCTGAATCGATTTCAAAAATTCAAAAACTTTTTAAAATAATATTGGCTGGGAAAAGTACTGATTAGTTTTTGGTGAAGATTCGTTGCCACAAGTTCTTGTAATTAACTGTAAATTTCCAATTACTTTTCCTTTCAATTTAAAAATTTATCAACGTTTGGAAAAATATTATAATCAAAATTTGTGTCAAAAGTTACTTTTGTGATGTGATGAGTCAAACATTGTCAATTCATTAAAATTTGGAATAATGAACTATAATTTTAGGGCATATTAGCACGTGTCTGTGCAATATAAACAATATAATTACAGAAAATTCAAATATGTTTGAGAAAATTAATTGGAAATTGCAATCTTCAGATTTAATTGAAAGTGAAAACTTCATTTTCAAAATAATCATTTGAAAATTTTATCTAAATATCTAAATCTCAATTTTGGTTGATTACGCCAATTATTACACATTTTGGGAAGTTCATGCAACTTGCCTTAAGGCAAAATGCCACTTTCGACTAGTTTTGTAATTATCAGTAACTATTTATGCATACATAAATATGCACTATTTTTTTTCAAAAAAAATCTAGTAATATAAATTAAACTATAAAAATAAACTATATAAATCATAGCATAATAAAAAAATAATAAAGAAGAGCAATTAGTAATAATTGATCCAATAAACAATCGACTATGAAATAGATGATTTTGAGCAGATTTTTATTTTTGCATTCTGGTGTCTAAATATTATTTCAAATATCTCCAATTTAATTTATGTCCTGTGTTCTAAGAATATGCAGTATTAATTATGCAACTATAGAAAAAACTTTGTGCGTTATCATTTGTTTTAAAAAAATCAAATAATAAAAACATCAACTTCTACAATGATTTATTAACTTATTCTCGTGTTTATTAATTTTAAAAATATATTTAATATGATAAAAAATATAAAACAACAATTCTACTGTTTGCAGTGTATTATCAACTTATACATGTATTTTAAAGATATCAGCTAAATATCAAGTTGTCAAATTTAAATTTATTTTGCAATAATAATTAAAGAAAAACAATTGGTTGTAATTACTCCAATAAGCAATTGACTAACGAATACAAATTGATTGACAATTGACAAATTGAAATGAGTGATTGACAAACAAAAAAAAAATCTTTTTTTCATATTCAAGTAAAAAAAATTGACCGTGCATTATTTCAGTTCATCATTTATTATAGAAAAATTTGATGAAAATTTGATGATAAAACCATCAACTTCTTCAATAAATTATTTACTTATTTGTGTGTGTACTTATTTTAAAATCATATTTAATATAATAGAAAAAAAACTAAGAAACGTTTCTACTGTTTATCAACTTATTCATTCATTTTAAACAAATAAGTTATTTTTTTCTTTGCACTGCCTATAGTGAAGAATCAAGTTATTTAAGCATTTACTTTACAAAAAAAAAAACATTATCAAATTTTGCAGTAAATCAATAACTTATTTTTTCTTAAAATTATTTTGTTAAAAAAATATTCAACAAATTTGTCAAAAATTTTATGAGCAATATTTTACCCACATTCAATTTTTTCAAAATATTAATAAAATATCAAGTAAATTCTTATAAAATTGAATATTCTGCTATAATTAATATCAAAATTGCATACAGACTAAACCGAGTTTCTTTATAATAACAAATCAAAATAGACTCTTTGATGCTATTATCGTGTTAGCAAGTTGTACTATTTATAGTTCAGTAACTTTAATAATGAGTTATCAAATAATTTACTCATTTACTTGTTATATATTTTATAATTTCAAATTAAAAAATAACATCATGAGCCCACCAATAAGGTAGATTTTAATATTCCAAGAAAAAATACAAATTTGCTCTGAGAGCAATAAAAGTACCTACATAAATTCATTATAATGGAACTGTATTTAAATTATTTGTTTAATTGAAATTTTAGTTAATAATTAAAACGAAATTAAATTTTAAATTCAACTCAAGATTAATATTATGTAATTAATTGAGTAATAAAAAACTAGATATTTTTCCCAAACAAAAAAGAAAACTCAGTTAGTTTAGATCTGAATTTTTTTTAAAAATATTTTTATGTATTTATTTATAGATTTATTTAATAGATTGGATAGTGCTTTCAATGAGCTCACCAGGTCGTTTTATTTGTATCACGACCTTGTTGTATTTTGATTTTGATTATAGCTTAGGAATTCAATTAATACGTTCTCATAGAAAACTCAAATATTATGTTGATTCGTATGAAGGATTTATTTAATAGACTTGGTGACAAAACCTTACTTTGTGAAAATTAAATATTGTTTAATTTTTGTCGTTCTGCAAAAACTTTCTTTTCTTCACACTGTCAACACAAGCAAAATGTTTTTTGAATCACTCTAATCGGATGCTCCGTTCTCCGGCTGGACCTGCCTTTGCAAAAAACTAATCAGCACGCCTCTCTGTCAATACGAATCGACTGTTTATTGAATCGTCCAAACCAAAAATTGTATTCATACATATATACACACATTCATTTTTGCTCAAAAACTTTTGAAACGTAAAAATATGCAAAAAAATTCATTCTCGATTTTTGGGAGATTACTATAACTTACCTTACGGGAAGTTAATTCATACTTATATTGATGAATAATAAAATTATTTTAGGATCGACTTCATAAATTTGTCCAACCAAAATATCTACTATTTTTTAGAATTGCAACTGGCTATGAAAATGGTTCAATTAATACCACTGACTGCCTAAAATAATCGTATTTTTTATCAAATTATTTTAAATCTTATGATTATTTTAATAAATATTTACAAGTAATAATGACCATGAATAAATTAATATAAATCGTAGTACAAAATACCATCATTATTAATAAAAAAAAAAATCCCTCAAAATTAATCATAGCCTTAGATAAAAATCTACTAAGGGATCTTCTCAATCGAGATCTTAAATGACATAACAATACATCACAAAATTATTGTATTTTTTGATTATCTAATCAATAAATAAAAAAATTAATAAATGAAACTATTAATAGAAAAGCACATGAACACAAAAGTGAATTTGAAGTTAAATAAAATTTTGTAATGTGAAGTAGAAATATAATAGAAAAGACTACCACATTAATAATTTGTTTGAAGAAGCGATTATATATCAAATAATAAATATCATATTATCAAATATCATAGAGAATTTCAAGGGAATGCAATTCCGGTATACAGGTATACCGGTTCAGCGGTATTAATACCGGTATTTCCCTAAAAATTATCGGTATTTTCCGTATAGAACATAAGCACTAGTTGATACATGTCAGAATTGTGTTTAAATTTTTCAGAACTATCTAAACTTGAAATTTCATAATCGTTTAAAACATATAAGTCTACAGGTCGTTCTATTCTATAAACATGTATACAAAAATTATTTCGTCATTAAACTGAATATTTATTTCTTTGCAAAGAGCTTCATATCTTGTCTAGATAAATAGAATCAGACTAAGAAATACGGATATTTATTTTCTCTTATATAAAAATATAACGGGTTTCTGAAGTAACTTTGGCGCCAAAATATTCTGTACCATAAATACTCAAAATCAACAAAATTAAGCTACACCACTGGATAATTTTTGCTTTTGTTCTAACTCTAAACATATTAATCATAATAATTACTCAATATTTTTGTTATAAAAAACAGAGTGTAAATTAACCTTGATGAAATAAAAAAAAATCAACAATTATAAAATATTATATTAGGTAAAAGATTGAAATTTGAATAATTTGCACATAAAAGATTAATAACGTTATCTTAATAATGTAATATTATGATATTAATTTGGATATAATTTTGTTAATTTATTATTAAAAACACACGTTTTGATGCTTAGTTGTATATATATTTTTACAAGTTTTATCTTTCATTTCTAGGTTTCAATTTTTTATTTATATTTTTTTTTTATTTTTAATTTTTTTTATTTTTATTTATTTCAGATTTATTTCCTATATTCTTACAATTAAACTTGCAATATGTTTAGGACCATTTCTTTACATTAATACCGGTTATACCGGTTTTAAAATCAAAAATACCTAAATACCTGTATCAAAAATTTATGTAGAAATTGCATTACCTAGACTAGATTCTAATGATGCTATACAAATAAATTCTGAGATAAGTAATTAACAACATATTTTGGAACATTTTTTTAAATAATCTTAATACCGGTTATACCGGGTTTAAAATAAAAATACCGAAATACCGGTATCAAAAATTTATATAGGAATTGCATTCGTTAAACTAGATTTTGATGATGCTATACAAATAAATTGTGAGATAAGTAACTAACATGTTTTGGAACGTTTGTTCAATTTTTTTAAAATAACATTAATACCGCTTATACCGGTTTTAGAATCAAAAATACCGAAATACTGGTATAAAAAAAATTATATAGAAATTGCTTTTCTTAAACTAGATTCTAATGATGCTATACAAATAAATTCTGATATAAGTAACTAATAGAATGTTTTGTAACTTTTGTTTACATTTTCCAAAATAATACTTATACCGGTTATACCGGCTTTAAAATCGAAAACACTAAAAAACCGGTTTCAAATTTTATATAGGTATTGCGTTCCCTACACTAGATTCTATTGACGCTACACAAATAAATTCTGAGATAAGTAACTAACAATATGTTTTTGAACATTTGTTTACATTTTTTAAAATAATATTAATATCGGTTATACCGGTTTCAAAATAAAAAAAAACACGAAATAACGGTATCAAAATTTTATATCGGTATTGCATCCCCTAGACTAGATTCTAAGGATACTATTAAACACAAATAAATTCGGAGACAAATACATTAATAAATTACAAGTTGTCTCTTAATCGATGTTTTATTAATATCTGAAGAAAACTTTCCAGGAAAATTGGCACAGTTGTTCTGTCGATAAATCTTTTCCATATGTAACAGATAATTTTCTTGCTCGAATAGCATTTTTATTTTTCCGTTAGTAAGAAAGTAATATGTGCCAACGATTCTGATATTCACTCTACAGATGAAACTTTATTTCCTGAAGGCATTTTAATTTCTTATCGGAGGAAGAATAAAAAATATGCTAAATTGTTAGAAAATAGATTCTTTGTTGGGCTTGGATATGAGTAAGGAAGTTTTTGAATTAATTTTGCAATAAGGATAACAAATTGGTTGGAAAAGTTTTTGGGTCTATTATTGTTGTTTTTGATTTAAAAAATTAAATCTTCGCAGTTTTTTGAGATTCTACATATACCAGAACAAAAGTCCCGAGAGAGAACTTTCTAGAATTTTTTCTTGAGAGAAAACTTTTTAGAATTGTAGAGAAAATTTTCAAGAATTTCCGGAGAGAGAACATTCTAGAATTTTAGAGAAAACTTTCCAGAATTTTAGAGGAAACTTGCTAGAATTTTAGAGAGAACGTTCTAGAATTTTAGAGGGAACTTTCTAGAATTTTCAGAGAGAGTACTTTCTAGGATTTCCAGAGAAAGTACATTCTAGAATTCACAGAGAGAGCACTTTCAGGAATTTTAGAGAGAACTTTCAGGAATTTTAGAGAGAACTTTAGAGAGAACGTTTAGAATGATCGGGTTCGAATATTGCCAGCGTATAATTATTTTTTTATACTTTTTTATATTTATTTTTATGTTTGAATAGTTAAATTTTACACAAAAATCATAATCAACTCATCAAATTTATTTTGCAAACAAAAATTTATATATTTTAAATAAATCTCTAAACGATTTTATATTGTCCACAAAAAACAACGTATTTGAAATTTTAAATTTCTAATTGCATACACAAATCAATATGTGGTACGAAACCCCAGGTTATCATTAATACAATATATAATTACTAAAATTATTAATTTTTAATTTAAGCAAAACAAAGTGATCAAGTGTTTACGTCCATTTATGTGAAAATTTAGGACTCGTAACATGGCTAATAATTTTGTGATATAACAATGGATAAATTATTGATTTTAAAAATATATGAACTAAAAGTAATTTGTTTATGAAATTTAAAAAAGTGTATAAAGTACGTAAGTAACAAACAATTTTATGGATTGAAATTTATGAACTGGTTGAATCTGAAAAATCTCAATGTGAAAATAGATAAAATAAATGTTTTTTCGTTAAAATTAATCAAACTTTCAAGTAATAAAATGCATTTCACATTCTTCATGCTTTGCTGATCTTTAAAGTGTTCAAGACAAATAAAAATAAGAACTCTAAAGCAATTCATGTCGCAAATAAAATGTTTTAAAGCAGACTGTGTACAATTTAAAATTTAAGTACTTTTTGTGTTTTTGTTTTCGTGAACTTTAAATAAATTAAATTTGCAATGTTATCACATTGAGACAGACATTGGGACAATGTGATTTTTATGAAAATGTAAGAATTTCAGTGATTATTTACCATATTTTCAGAGGTTTCAGTGAACTTAAAAATTGGCCTAAAATCATTAATAAATAATTCTAGTGCTGGACAAATAAGTTGCTTTATAAATAAACAAACAATAAAACGTTTTGTTTCAATTATGACAATAAGCAATAAAATTAAGGCTTTAAAAAATAATAAGAATTCCATTATTAATGTTGTTAGATTAGAGAACTATTAATGTTAAAAGCAAGTGATTATTGATAATAATAATAATAACGTATTTGTGATAAAATTAAAAAAATAAGCCAAAAAATTATATTGCAGACACTAGTGTAAAAGGAGAGAATGTTGTATTTATAAAAAAAAATATTTAAACCAAAAATTAAATGTTGTGCAAAATTACGTCCATTTACGTAGGTAATTAATAAAAAATTTACCAAACAATATTAGGACAATCATTTATTAAACCCAATATTGAAAATTTACACTTACACATCTTTTTTGAAGTAAAACGTTTTAGGCGCGACTAGGGTGTAAATCCATACAAATGCAACGGAAGTGCGTTATGGCAGGTAATATAAAATACGAATCGAGTGCCAATGATTCGTCATTCGCTCTCGATGATATCGTTTCTATACGGGTCAATTGTGATTAGTCGTCGTCTATGTGAAGTAGTACAAATCTTGTACTGTAACTTTAAAATGTTTATTTATCTATGCCGATTTCCTTGTTGATATCGGTACGCATACAACGTTGATGCCGCTAAGCATTCAACGACAGATCTCTATTCACTCGATACGACGACTAATCACGATCGACCCGTATAGAAATGATTTTATCGAGAGCAAATTACGAACAGTTCGGTCGTAACGCAACTTCCGTTGCATTTTCACAGGTTTACTCCCTTGTTGCGCCAAAAGAAGTTTTACTATTCAGACAAATATTCTCAAAGTAAATCCAACGTGCACATAATTTTCTAAGAAACTCATAAATTGAATTTAAGTCTGTACTCATCCATTAATCACGTGTGGTTTTTAAAGGGAGGGGGGGTTTGACAAAAAATCACAAAATATCACGTGAGGGAGGGGGGTTTAGTAAGATGTTACATGTCATGTTTACCTGATTTTTTTTAAATATCTAAGCATCTTAAAAAATCAAAATCTTTACAATTTTTTCTCGTAATTGGTGGTGGTGTTTAATTTTGAATATCTCCACGTATCACCAAAGGGGACGGGGGGTCCAAAAATCCTTAAAAACTTGATCGCGTGATTAATCGACGCCCCCGAAATTATAATTATACCACAACGTATTAAATCGTAATCATTATCCAACGTGTTATACCGATTTCATTAAATCAAACCTAATTGTATTATTATTTGAATTTATTATTTGTATTTATTTGTACATTTCGGTGCCATTGTACTCCAAAAACGTTTTTTTAAAACAATGTACAAAGCTTTTAGTTGACACAATGAAGCCATTACATTGATTGAAAATCGTGTTCGGAATAATAAATAGAACCTATTCCATTTGATTAATAAATAAATAAATAACTATTCATATGTATAATTCTAACAATAAAATAAATCAATATTCGATCGTTGATAGTCATATGATTTAATTAGTCCATATCACATTTCATATTTTAGAAGTAAAAAGTAAAATAATTTGTATTTCTGAAGTATGAAATGTTTATTGTTATTTTTCAACCACTTGTAATAAATTTTGATTTGGAAAAAAATATATAATAATATTTAAAGACCACAAATAAGCTAGAAATATCCGAGAGCTTTTTTGATGGTCATTGTACTTATATAAATTATTAATGATTTTTTGTTTTGAAAATGATATATAGATACTTTGTTCTTATGACTGAATTACAAAATTGCACAAAATAGTATTCTTATAGTAAATATTTTAATAATTTATTAAATTGTTCATTATTTTACGGGAAGGCCATTAAAACGAGCTTAAAATTATTGATCAATGAAACTTATGATTATGAATATTTATGTACTTTTTTCAAATAGCAACTAATTAATATTAAATCTAGAGAAAATTTGAAATAGGGTAGAGCTGGGCTTAAATATACGCGGGTTAAAAGGTTCACTATTTTAAAGTAGAAGACATTGACATATTTTAGATAAATTTTCTTAATTGTTATATGAAATTATCCATAATTTTTTCCAATGTTTGCATTGGCAGAAATTTGTTCTGGTGCAGAAATACGTGTCAGAAAACAAAAGTAAATTCAGGAGGCCATAAAATAGCTAGGTGCAAACGCATCCAACAATTATGGGCTATAAAATTAAAAGAATTAGTTTACGGACTGAAGGCATGCGATCGACTTTCTTCCACATATGTTATATTGGAACTAATTGGAAATTATTCGTTATTGTACAAATTATTGTTGTACAGCACATGCGATATGAATTTAAAAAAATGAGTTTTAATGGAATTAATTGGGGATTTATTAGAACAAAGTTCTTTTTCAACCCATGTGTAGAAATACTCTGACATTTAAAATAAATAAGGTTATGTTATGATCTGCAATTTTAATCAATTTCAACGATCGAAGATTTTCTATTCTATTATTATCTTTTTGAGTAAATGTTATGGTAATTAATTTTTTTTGCATATAATTATATAATAATAAATTATAAATTATATATTAATAATAGCATTAAAAATATTTACAATTATCGAAAACAATAATGTAATTGTTGGAAACAAGCACAACAAACTATTGTTGTGCTTGATTTCTTGTTTAGAGTAATAAATCTGAATATCAATTTATTCTTTATTATTTATAATTATTTATTTAAATATGCAACATTGCAATACTTGACGTTTAGGATCAGTAAAATGAAATTGAACGAAAACAGTTGTTTCACGTGTCATATAATTAAAATTAACAATTAATGAATATATTATTGACTGTTTTTTTGACTATTTCGCTGGCGATACAGTCTCATTCATAGATAAGGAAATGGTCTCATTCTTTGAGCAGCTGTAATATGTGTCTTGCCTATAAAAATAATTTCTAAAAATATTTAGTAACCATGAATAATACAAATTACTTTAATAAACTTACGTTTCTTACACGGCACAGATTTTTCATATAAACATACATGTGTTTTTATATAATTAAAGCAATCGCGACACGACGAACAAACACAATCATTCGACTCATGCGTAACGCTCTTCCGTTGCATTTGTACAGATTTACACCCTAGTCGCGCCTAAAGAAGTGTTACTTCAATAATAAATTTAATTTTAGATTCTTGTCAATACACAGATTTGTTTGTTATTTTGTACTAAATTGCACACCAGTAGTTAATTGTCAGCAATTAGTTTTTGCTTAGACAATGTAGCTCACTCATAATGATGATTTGTTTCCAAAAATGTGCGTTGGGTACGGTTGTGACTTGTGGTTGTGGGTTTATCCTTTTTGGGTGAATATGAAAATAATAAAGAAAAATCTAATAGAACTAAGACAAATACGAAAGAGAAAGTAAGGAAAATTCATACAAGGAAAAAAAGATATTGGAAAAATTTCTTGTTAACTTTATTTTAGAAATTATGTTTTGTTATATATTCATAAGCTTTGCTTAAATAATTGGGTTGTGTTATGTTACATATACCTGGCACTAAAAGTCGTTAAAATCATTTACCTATTGTTTTTTAACCTACGTTTTGCTTAGTTATATAAAATCAAATCATACAAGCTCACCCTTCCAGGACGGTTGTGACACTTGCTCCTTTTTTGTATAATTTGATTTTATGACTAATTCATTGTATTTAAGGACAGTATTTTAGTATTTCCACATAGACAAATGTTTGAAGTGGCACAACCGTACCCAGTCTCACTCACTATACGATAGAAATTGTCTTTGTACTTTATATTAGCTGATTCCAAAAGCAAACGCAATTTTGATTTAAAGTAATAAATTAGCATAATTGTGAATGTTTCTATAGTGGATTTTCCGACCTTGCAATTTTCCCAACCCTGTCCCCGGTCGTGCCCGCCTTAGCATCTAGGTGACACAGTTCCCACGCGAAATCCAATACCAAAGCATGAGCTTTGTATTCGACGAAAACATTTCAATTCGACAATCATTTGATAAATATGAAGAATCTATTTTAAAATTTGTATTTTAAGAATCAGAGCAATTATTCCAAATTAGCTAGATTAATGCTGGTTCTAATAGAAACTATTTTACTGAATATTATATGGTTCATATTATTGTATAATAAAGTATTACGTCGTATCTACTATATGCTGCTCATTAGATAGGGTAGGGTGGGGCATAAAGGTTCAATTGGACTTTAAGTTATACTGTCTAAATCTAAACTAAATAAACTACATGACAACACTTTTTTTAAAAAAAATTCGAGGTGCTCAAATTTTTACAGTTGGATCTGTTTGCCCCTTGTTCCTTCATACCCCACCCATAGGGTAAAAAAGGATGAAAAACAAATTTTAGAAAGATAGTAAAAAGAGATAAATGACAAAATTTAGAAAAATGGTTAAAAGAGACATAAGGTAAAAAGGAACAAATGACAAATTTTAGAAAAATATTAAAAAGGGACATAAGATAAAAAGAGACAAATGGCAAATTTTAGAAAAATAGTAAAAAGGGACAAATGACAAATTTTAGAAAAATAGTAAAAAGAGCCATAGGGTAAAAAAGAACAAAATACAAGTTTTAGAAAAAAAAGGTGAAAAGAGACAAATGACAAATTTTAGAAAAAATACTAAAAGCGTACATAAGGTAAAAAGGGACAAATGTCAAATTTTAGAATAATAGTAAAAAGGGGCATAAGGTAAAAAGAAACAAATGACAAATTTTAGGAAAATAATAAAACGAGACATATAGTAAAAAGAAACAAATTTTTTTTAGAGAAATAGTAAAAAGGACATAAGGTAAAAAGAACCAAATGACAAATTGTAGAAAAATAGTAAAAAGGAACATAGGGTAAAAATGGACAAATGACAAATTTTAGATAAATAGTAAAAAGAAACATAGGGTCAACAAAGGACAAATAACAAATTTTAGAAAAATAGTAGAAAGGGACATAGGGTAAAAAGAAACAAATAGTTTTTTTTAGAAAAAATAGTAAAAATGGACATAAGGTTAAAATAGAAAAAAGACTCAAAACCAAAAAACTCAAAACGTAGAACATATAGCTTCTGCTATATGATATATTGTTTATCTCCTGATAGTGAAGACATCGAAGAATTAGGATATGGCTTATTATAGATTATTTGCTTGTTTTTGAGATAATGATAAAGGTCCTTCTTATTGGCAAACCTTCAAGCCTTGATTTTTATTTTTTTTTAATTAGTAAAATAATACCATGTATCCCTAAATGAAAACAAATCGTATTTTGTGTTATGTATTTATTAACAGGATTATATAGTATATGATATAAAGGAGATTAAACAATATTTTTATACTAGATTTAGAATTTAGAAGAAAAAAATTAAGCAGTATGGAAAGCTTTATCCAAAATAAATTAGTATTTAAATCTCTATTTCATTAAAGTTTTATTAACGTCATTTTAATATGTAATACTCTAAAAAAATCACTATCTCTGAATATAGTGTATGATTTATATATCTTTAATATTGCCTGATGGTCTCAATTAAAGTATTTGAAAATTTATATCAGATCTCAATAAATATTCCATTCGTTAGAATATTTATAACTATATTTTTCATCCTTCGTGCTTCAGAAATAATTGCTGTATCATTTTCCAATAAAAATACAGTAGAAATTGCTTGGAGTGCATTTACCGGTTTCTGAATAATAAATATTTCCGACTATAAGTAATATTTATATTTGAGAAGTAATTCCGAAGTATTTTGTTTGCTGTATAAAAATATAATGAAGAAAATTACTTTATGAGAAATACGATACAAATTATAGATGATTTTGAAAATTAAATGAAATGTAAATAAATAGTTATATACTATAGGCTAGAGCGGGGCTGAAAAGTCCACGGGTAAAAAGGTTCACCACCATTATCTCAAAAACAAGTAAGGTGTAGATTTATTAACAATACTATTTTAAAGTAGAAGGCAAATGTATAACAAGTCATCACCTTCATTCTCACCACGTTCCTATCAGGAGATAAATGGCGATGTATAAATATGCACAACAAAATTATTTCTTTTGTTGTTAGTTTTTGTGGTCGTGAGCACTGTTGTTTAGTTTACGAGACCTCAATATAATTTTCGCACATGTGTTATTCATTTTTATTTTAAAATGTAGTGTCATTTATGAGTCAGCTTCAACAGTTTTCTTAAAATATCCACTGTAAAAGCTTACACATGGGCGGGGTAAAAAGGACCAACTGAACCTTTACACTGGCTATAGTGTAAATAATAAGAAACAGTAAATAACAAAGTATATTAGGCCAAAAAAACAATTTCATATAATATAAATTAAATTAATTTTTGTTCGACCTCTGCTGATGATTATTTTTGAAATACCAGATCAAGGTTATGTAAAATGAAATCTTTGTAAAAAATGTTTCCATAAAATTTGTTAAAATTCATGTTTGTTACATATTGTAGCTATTACTTAGTTTAAATTTCTTTAAAATTGAAAAAAAAAGTTCAATTTATTTGCCCCCTAGCTGTTCCTTCGTACCACGTTCATGGGGCAAAAAGGAACAGAGAACAAATTTCAAAAAAATATATAAAAAACATTTTTCTATTTAGGAATTAACCGAGAATTTTACTGAACATAGTTCGATAGTTGTTTGTTATGTGTTGTAATTTTGCACATTTTGTTTTTTTAATTTTGTAACAAAAGATAAATTATCTGCAAAAGTAGCTAAATGTACTTATTGTATAGTTTGCTACGTAAAATTAAACAAAAAAAAGAAGATAAATTTATAAAACTAAAAACTGTCAACGATCTTTGAATATAAAAATTCAAATATTAGCAATGAATATATATTTTCTTTGATATAAAATATTTTGTACGATACAGAGAAGTCCCAAATATAAAATTCCTGCAAATTTTATTATTATTTTTTTTTTCACTTTACTAGCAATATTTTTATCATATAATTTGAGGCATAAATTTAATAATTAAATCGTGCCCATGCTTGATTTCTTCAATGCGAACGTTGTAGGAAAGACTGGGTACGGTTGTGACACTTTTTTTTTTGATCAGTCATAATTTTATTAATTTACCTGTTGGCTGGGAGAAAAGTAAATTAAATGGTAATTTGAACATTTGTGTAGGTCTATGAAAACTTGTTCAAACAAACATACCACATCTTTCTCCCTTTGGACCCTATCTCAAAATCAGTATAGTTTAGCTTTTATGGTTATCGTACCCTCAAAAAAAATTCAAACCTGTATTTTTTTCAACAGTATTTTTTTCAAATTTAGTATAAAATATATCAAATGTAGTTATATTATTACAATTTATCCTTTTAAATTTTGTGTCATGTTTTTTCACAATATTTGAAATTATGCAACAATCGATGTTTGGCTCGTTGTCTCGATATTGTGCATTTTTTTGGCTTCGGCCCATGAGCTTGACACATTTATAACAAGTTGCTAAATTGAAGTTGCAGACAGACATTCAGACATTCCACTTATACAAAAAATAATGTTTTGGAAGTCTTTGATGTTATAAAAATGTTACATAATAATGTAAACGGAAAGATTTGCAGAAAGTGTTAAGATAGCACCGGTTAAAATAATAATTGAACTAGTGGAGTATGGCATCGTGCTTTAAGGCAAATTGCTGTAACTTCCCGTAACGAAAAATTAAAATTTGTGAAAAAGATTCAATTTTATTTTAGAGCTTTGAAAAAAATATATTTTTGAAATATTTAATTTTCTTTTAAATTAATGTTCTAATTATAAAAATATGTTTTTTAACTATTTTCCTAAAATTAGTCAACTGTCCCTTTTTACCCAATAGACTGGGTCAAAAAAGACAGTCATAGGGTAAACAGATCCAATGTCTTTTTTCATTAAAAAAAGAGCTTTTTGAAAAATTTGAATTGTTTTTATACATTGAAATATTTTGGAAATTTTGAATTTTTTTCAAAGCAATCGCGATGCGTTAACTGCGTAGAAATAAAATATAGCAGCGCGTAGGCGCTGCGTCGTAGTATAACATATAAACATTGGTACGGAACCCATAGAAATGTCAAACAAAATTTGTTCCTAATATTAGAATATTTATAAAACATATAATAATTTGATGTCCATATGTCTAATGGTCATTTTTGACCACCAAATGGCATTTTTTTACTGTTTTTCGTTGGATCTCCGAAACCGCTAGACCTGCCTTCCCAAAAATGTTATCATTTCTTCAGAATAAATAAAATGTTTTTTGAAAATTCAAATCTGACGCTCCGTTCTCTCAAACATTGAATTACGATTATTGGCTCTTTTTCCCCATATCTTTGTAACGGGTGGGCTAGTCTTCCACAAAAACTAATCAGGACGTCTCCTCATCAATAGGAATCGAATGTTTTTTGAATCATTCAAATTGGTTGATCTGTGTTCTCAAAAGCGTCGACGAAAATTTGTATCCGCACACACACACCCATCATTTTTTTCTAAGGCTTGCCAAAATGTTTAGAAAATTTTGAAACGTAAAGATATACAAAAAAAAATATTTTCGATTTTTTGCGATTACTCTAACTTATTCTATGGGAAATCAATAAACTAGAAGTATTTTATTTAAATATGTAAGATACAAGACATACATTATATTAAATTATTAATATAGGGTAGGGTAGGGCATAAATGTCCAATTTGACTTTCAGTAATAATGCTGTCTATACGAAATGAATTACATTGCAACAACTAAAACGTATCAAACAAACAACTATCAAACTATGTTCAGTAAAATTCCCAAATAATTCCTAATGATGATTTAGCTATTTTCCTAAAATTTGTCATCAGTCTCTTTTTACCTAATAGGGTGAAACTGGGTAAAAAAAGACATCTATTGTAAAAACAAATATAATTTTTTAATTTTAAAGAGATTTTACGAAAAGCTACATTATTTATCCAATGTGAAATACAAACTTTATGAGAATATTGTTACAAAGATTTTATTGTATATAACCTTGATCTGGTACTTCAAAAAAATATTTATTAGCGGAGTTGGAATATTTTTTAATGTAATTTAATCAATTTAATTTTAAGTAACATTGTTGTTTTACTTTTTTATTTACTATTTATTATTGTACACACATTTAACACGGTAAAAGTTCAGTTGGACCCACGTGTAAGCATTTATAGAAGTTATATAAAAACTGTTGAATCGAACTTGAAAAAAACAATGCATCTTATATAACAATTAAATAATGTATACCTAAGAAATATATTCAGGTATCATAATGCTGTTCTCATCTCGATCTCAAAACCAAAAACTACAAACAAAAAAGATAATTTTGGTATGAATATTGCAACAATTCAGTTTGATAGCGACGTCTTAAGAATTAAGGTAATAACTGATTATACAACTTTTGCCTATATTCAGCTTGTTTTTGAGAAAATAACGATGGAGCTTTTTACCCATGGACCTTAAAGCCCCATTCTAGCTTAATTTTTATAGTTCAATGGTAATAATGACCCCCATATATTGCACAATTCATTATGAAAAAACACAAATTTAATTTTGATTTCATTATTGATGCAAAACCATATTTATTTACCCGTGGACCTTTAAGCCCCGCTCTACCCTAATTTTTATAGCGCAATAGTAAAAAAATGACCACCACATATTGCACAATGTATCATTTTCACAATTAAAAGACACAAATTTAATATTGATTTAATTATTGATGCAAAACTATACTTATTTGTAATAAGTCGATGTAACAACCTATTTGGGATGTAAATTCAGTTTTGAAAAAAATCCAAAGTTTTTGATGGGCGTTGGCAGTCTTTTTTAATTAAATAATATAAATTATTTATTATTTATATTAAATAATTAAAAAAAACTGTATTTTATTACCCAACCAACTTATAACATATAAATCAATTATCTATTTCCAGATAAACCTAATAAACCCCTAAAAGCAATAATAAATAAACAAAAATACCTCTAAATATCAATTCTAAATTCACACCAAGATGAGGAACCTAAAAGCAATGCCTATAGACAATAACAATGTACAACTAATAAAAATAAACGAAATAATTTTAAAATATTTCCGAGCGGTTGTGAGAAAAGACATCGTCGATTCCAAATCGATCTTAGTGAATTAGAATTAGTTTTGGTTGAAAGTTTGAGAAACTCTGCTGTGTTGAATTGGACGAAGAAAGGGCAGCTGTGTTTGACAACGCCAAAACAGGACACGACGATGTTAATATGCAGATGATACTAGTTGCCGGAGGGTAAGATTGATTGACTAATTAATTATATTATTAATTAATTTAATATTAATTACATCACTCGATTTTTGATGCTGCGGGGATGGATTGATAAAGTGCCCTTAGGACAGGTTACTGAAATCGTAAACAAACTTTTTTAGATCTTAATAAACTCTTGGGGAACAACTCTCTTTTTGGGTAGAAAACTAAGTGCTAAGTCCCAGAACTTAACGTCAAACGGTGTTATGCTCACAAGATAGAATAAAAATATGTATAGAAGTTCGTGATCCATCGAGATGCTGCCGAACTCTATTAAATTAGCATACTTTGTTTATATTGTCGAAGGACCAGATATGCTTATTAGCTATATCAGACCTATGTATTGAAAAAAATGATAGTTTTAATTGTTGTACATATATAAAACTTTTTGTTATCGTACAGGATGGCCTTTGAGTTAAAAATAAATACATCATATAACAATTTTGAATAATGTTTATTAATATTATGGTAACACTCGTGATGCACACATTTATTAGTGTCAATCATTATACACTTTTATATAATGATAAATTATAAATTATATGTTTATAACAGCATTAAAAATATTTATAATATTTCTAAACAATAACGTAATTAAAATCATACTTCAAATATGACATGATCGGTTTGTCATCGTAATTAGCATTTAGAAATGAATCTTTATTAGAGAAATAAATAATTGCTGATTAATAAATTCTATATTATTCGTTCCACAGTGGATTATATCAAACAACGCCTAAACAAATATTGTTTTTACAACTTCATTCATCATGTAATTATGTCACAACTTGTATATCTGAAATACTTATTATTGTATTGATAGAACAAATATGAGGGATGATATACCTACGGGTAAAAATCCGAAATAAGAAATATTATGTACACATATATATTTACTGAAATATATTTATTTATTATTATTATTATATCATCATGTAATTGTGCTTGAAAGAACTTCATGTAATTGAAATTAACATACATTCATTGACTGGTGGTATATTTTTACTTTTTTGCTGGCGATATAATCTCATTCTTTGAACAGCTGTAATATTTGTCTTGCCTAAAAAATATTTTCCATTTTAATAACTTTAAAGATTTATAGAAATTGCAAATAATATAGAAATAATTTCTAATGAATAAACTTACGTTTAGTACACGGCCTAAATGATTAATTTGTTTTATTATTTTTAAGGAACAGGGTAAAATATTCTTCTAATTCAGACATTTTTCATTAAATCAAGACTTGTTCTACGAAGTAACTTTGAAATGTTTATCAATCTATGCCGATTTCCTTGTTGATATTGGTACGCATACAACGTTGATTCCGGTACGCAAACAATAACAGATCTTTATTCACGTACGCGACGTCTAATCACAATCGACACGTATAGAAATGATATCATCAAGAGCGAATAACGAATCATTGGCACTTGACTTGACCGTAACGCACTTCCGTTACATTTGTACGGATTTACACCCTAGTTGCGCCTAAAGAAGTTTTACTTCAAAAACCCAAAAATGACACAATTAGAAATTATTTTTTTCAAGACGGTTAAAGTCAATATACTGCATGATACTATGTACCCTGTTTCGATTTGATGTTAAGATTTAAGACAGCCTGTGTTAGAAATATAATTAATTATGTCGCCATCTAGTGGTGTGCCTTCATAATGGAATACTAAAAATTGGTAAGGATAGTTTTAAACCAAAATTTTGGTCAGAAAAAAGCTTTTTTTTATGAAACAGTTCAATAGATACAAATATATGAAGCTATTGACTTAATATTATACACCCTGTATGTAACTTAGAATATGTTAAAATTTTCTGTTGTAAGAAATCTCCGCAGAATTAGTCTAACAATAAAGTTAAATTTGACGATTATTATTTAGACCAAATTCAAAAATAATATTTACAACTTTAACAATCAGTGTCGTCTGTAGGCGACATTTACATAAGGACCTCTGTATTCGAGTGTCGTTCTAGACGACGATTTAAAAATAACTTTACTAACAAGCAATCTGAATATTAACTCAATAAGAACTCTACTCACAAGCAAACTAAAATTTGAACAAACAAGTTAAGTGGAACTTTAACCAAAAAAGAACTGTACTGAAAAGCAAATCAAGTTTAAATAAGGAAAGAACGAGTTTACTTCAAACAAGTTTGAATTAAAAAAAAGCTCTTAAACAAATTACGATTAATTAAACTCAAAAATAGATCTCTACTCAACAAACATCTTTAGTGTGAATTCTAGAAAAAAGTTCTCTATTGACAAGCAAATGAAATTTAAACAAAAAAGAACTCTATTGACAAGCAACTTAGGTTTAAACAAAAAAGAACTCTACTGACAAGCTATAATCGTGCCTTAAGGCAAATTGCTGGAACTTCCCGTACCAAAAATTATTGTTTTTTTAAAAACGATTAACAATTTTGAGAAAATTTTACTTCGAAAAAATTAGGTTTTTGAGAAACTGCAAATTTGACAAAAAAATACTTTTCTTGAAAAAAAATTTTTTTTTGAAAAAAAAATTCTTTTTGAAACAAATATTTTTTTTTAAAAAAAAATTTTTTTTGAAAAAGAAAGTTTTCTTTATTTTAACATATTTTGAAAATTCTGAACTTTTTTTTCAAAGCAATCGTACTGCTTTAACTGCATAGAGACGCGAGATGTCAAAGCGCGTAAGCGCCGCGTCGCCGTCTAACGGATAAACATTGGTACGGAACCCTTAGGAACGTAAACAAAATTTATACTTATTGTTAAAATCTCTATAAAATATCTGATAATTTGATGTGCATATGTCTGATGATCATTTTTGACCGCCAAATGGCATTTTTTTTACTTTTTTCATTAGATCTCCGAAACCGCTAGACCTGCTTTCATGAAAATTTGATCAATTCTTCATCTTGTCACTACAAGTAAAACGTTTTTTGAATTATTAAAATCGGACGCTCCGTTCTTTTAAAAACTGAGTTACCATTTTCGGCAGTTTTTGCCCCGTATCCATTTCCCGTATTTATACTTGTTTATCTATGGGTATGCCAAAATATTCAGAAACCTTTGAAACGTAAAGATATATAAAAAAAATTATTTTAGATTTTTTTGCGATTACTATAACTTGCCCTTGTCAAAAGCGGCCGTACTTATGCTTGTTTATCTATGATAAGCAATAGGCGACAGGTCCAATATTAGCTTAAACATACGTTCAAGTTAATAGTAGTAAATTTCTTAAATATAATGTGATTCATATTGAGGCCTCGTCCTAATTCAAGACGAAGCCTTCCAAAAATTGTTTTTGAAGTAGTGAGAGATAATTTCGGCAATTTGGAGAACCAATAGTTCTTATTAAATTTGACGGTGGCTGTACTTTAAGACGCGTGTGATAAAAGCAAATTCAGAAGACAGGGTCCGCCATCTAACGCCTTTTATTTATTCTGTTCTAAGAATATATGAAGAAATAAATAAGGTTCCAAAAATAAATTTTGTTGAACATTTGAGAGAAAATATTCAGTATTTTTTGTAGAATTTTCCCAATGTTGTCCTATTCCCAACCATTGGGTTTTAACCTTCCAGTTACCATTAGTAAAATTAATTATGATGACAGTTTATATATTGCTGGTGAATATTGTTGGAACAGTCCAATGATTGTTGTTCATCATATTGTGATGATATTATAATGCTCGAATGGGCTTTTTGAAACGAAAAAACATATGAAATATCTATATCACTACTGCTTGATATCATATTGCACATAAAGCATGATTCGATCCTGAAACCTTGTCGTACTCTTCTGTCACATAAAATAGCAAATGTTCTCATCAGTTACTAACAATGCTCCAGTCAATTTTTGGTATAATTTTAATTACCAAGCAATTTGGAGGTTGTGCTATTCCTAACCATTGGGTTTAACCTTTTCCTAACCATTAGTCCAATTAGTTATGATAACAGTTTATATATTGCTGGTGGAGATTGTTGGGACAGCCCAACAGTTGTCCTTTATCACATTGTGTGATATTGTAATGCTCCTAGGGCATTGTTAATTGAAAATAACATATGCAAGATCAATATTTTGAATTAAAAATTGATATTACTACTGCTTGATATCAGATTTCACATATCACGCAATTCGATCCCGAAACCTTGTGGTACTCCCCTGTCATACAAAATCGGAAATGTTCTCATCAGTTACCTTCAGATGTATAATTATTGCATCCTAATGAATATATAATGAGTACCGTACCAAGTGATATGTGTGTTTGAATAGTCATATGTTGCCAACGTCTCAGTCGTCGGCGCTAATACATGAAAATAGCTTTCCATAACCTCAATTAACCCCCGATGAAAGATCTAGGAGGATTCATTACCGCTATCTCGGCCTGGAATCAAACTAGATTCATGTTACTCAAGTATCAGATAATACGGTTACATATGTACGTACATATTGCGTTACGGATATGCATCATTATATTTATAGGGCAAGGTTTTAAATGACTTATATTTACTCTTTGGATAGGTGAAAGGTTGATACAGGTGGCAGAATTTGGAAATGTTTAAAATTCTTGAAGCTCTAAGAGAAAAAAGTTCTATGATGATTTTACAAGAGATAGATAGGGGAAATTTAGTAACCTAAATTACCTAATAGGATTTTAGATTGCCTTGGGTACCTAATAAATATCTAAAGCGCTTAAAAAGAGTAGGCAGTGCAGGTTAATTACGGGTTAAGTGCAGGTATTTTAGCTAAATGAACAAACACTCACACACACATATATATGTTAAGGTGGTTCTTAATATGGACATTATCGAATTTTCTTGCTCCCAGTGGCTTAATTGTTTCCAAATTGATAAAAAAATTCTCTATAAGTTTTGGCTCTTAATATTGTCTTTTAGATAGTGCGCACTCAAAGTTTTATATGGAAATAGCATGGAAAAATTTTCAAAAATTTTGGAGTTTTTTAGATATAACTTAGCTAACAAAATGAGTTTTCAAAACAAATTATAGAAAACCTGTCTTGCAGAGCGTCGAATTTTCAATAAAAGATGACACAAATTGTTACTTTTGATTTATTTGTCGCTAAGTTATACCTAAAGATTTTTTTTTTATTTTTCAAAAAAAATTCTATACTATTTCCATACGAAGTTTCATTGAATTGCGCACTATCTAAAAGTTAATATTAAGAGCTAAAACTTTCAGCGAATTGTTTTTTATCAATTTGGAACCATTTAAGCCCTTGGAAGCAAGAAATTCGAAAATATCCATATTAAGGACTACCTTAGCATATATGTATATATGATATATATGTATGTAAAAAAATTATCTACGATTTCGGGAGCACGGATCACCGATTTGAATGATTCAGAATATAATCGTTTTGTATTGATGAAAGGACGTGCTAATTAGTTTTTGCCAAGGGCAGGTCCAACCGTTCTGGAACTCGAACCAAAAGATGCAAAAAATATCATTTCGAGACAACGAAGCATCCGATTGATATGTTCCAAGTTACATTTGATTTGTACTGATAACGAGACGTGCTGATAACTATTTGGCAAAGGCAAGTCCAGCCATTTCGGAGATACGGAGTAAAAATTGCAAGAAATGGTAGTTTCTAAGAAAATGGTGCATCCAATTAGAAAGATTAAAACACTATTCAAATTGGTTTTCGGGATGACAAGGATAAAAAAAATTCCAAAAACATTCTAATTTTTCAAAATTTTCAAAAAATATCAAAATATTCAAAATTTTATTGAAATATCGAAAATAAATGTCAGAGTTCATTAAAATTTTTAAAAATATCAAATTTCAAAATTTTAAAAATTCCGTTATATAGCAAAGGAATATAAATCATTTTGACTTTGCAATTAAATTTCAAAATGTTTATGTGATAAAAATAAAAAATATAAGATGGAGTCCTCGAAAGCATTCCGCATAAGATGGCATTTTGATTAAGTTTTTTTTTATATTTGTTTCGTTTAAACGTATTTACGGGTTGTCCCAAATATAAACACTTAGATTACATTTATAAAAAAATAATGATAATATTTATGAGGCAATTCAGCCGTAATAGAGCTCATAACATAGCGTTGTCATGGCAACGTTCTCTTATGCTTATTCTTGGTATTGAAAATTATAGACGTAATGATTTTATGTATTTATGTATATATGTATATATATATATATATATATATATATATTTGTTTATACCGATGTGTATGTACGTAATAGAGGGCTGTGTGAGAGTTTACGCAGAACCATTTAACGTATTACTTCACCACTATAGAGCTACAATCGATACTTGACCTACTAGGATACGCGCTTATATACATACACGACGATCACATGCCCCAACACCATCGTCTCCACCGTGTCTCCACTAATATACTTTATTTACGATTCTATCACGCTGTGCAAAAATTATACACTAATTGAGAACACACTAATTAGTCGATATATGTGTGTGTGTTTACACGGATATATATATATATATATATATATATATATATATATATATAAATCATATGTATAATCTTCTGTACGTGTGTTATCACTAAACTGCTCCTAAACGGCTATTCATATTTTGATAAATCACTTTAGAGTTTGTCAACGACATTAAAATAGTGGTAATGGTCATTTGTTAATTGGTAATCACATCTGATTCGAAGGACCATCCCATGTTATGGCCCGATTAATTCATAACATGAATTATGGTAAGAGGACGTTGTTCGAATGTCTTTTCATTTTATTATATTGTCCATGAAGGTGACAAACTTTCGGACATTAAGCTTTATACGGAATGGTTGCTACCCCTGGTAGAGGGGATAGCGGAGTGTTTTAACTGAATTAGTTGTTAACTTCAAAAAGTAAAGTCTGCGAAACAACATGTATAATAAATAAGCAATAAATATATCTTCTTTCATTAGAACTTAGTGACAAATCAGTGTTTGTAATTAGAACTGCAACAAATACATAATATACAAACAAATCAGTGTTTAATACAGTTACAAGGCTACAAGGGTTAAATTATAACCCAACAACCTGAATTATCGAAGGAGAGTTTTAATAAATTCTATAACTACGTAACATAAAATACAGACGTGGTTCAGCAAAACGCTGCCAAACTCTATTAAAAATTACACTTTTTGTTTATAATGTCGAAGATCCAGATATCATTAGATTTGGCTGTAGCAGACCAATATACTAAAAATATGATATATAGGTTTAGTTGTATAATTGAAGTAAATTACTTGTTGATTGTTGAGTTTATACAGATGTTGATTAGTTACATATGTTGAAATTTTGTTAATACTAATTTAACAAATTTTTATATTATAATATGATTTTTTCTGATTTTTGGATCCAATCAGTTGCCATTTTTCATTTTTTATTAATTGTTACAAATTGTAGTGCACATAATTGTGTATTTCACTGCATACATTAATACAGTTTACAGCTATTGCTCAAGGAATATAATTGCAATAGAGTAATAATATAAAAAAATGAGTTATATTTTTCAAAAATAATAGGTTTCTCATACGTTTCGAGTCCCAATTTTAAATTACGCAAATTATTCAAGAAACAGAAATTGCGCAAACAATGAACCGAAAACTTCTAGAAGTGTCATATTGATAAAGTAGAATTATATCTTTATTTTCAAAAATTAACCTAAACCTAAATATAAAGAACACTTAGGTTGAGTTATAAATAAACTCTCTTATATTGCAAATAACCATAGATAAACAAGTATAAATAACATAAAATTGAGTTTTATTCTTAATCAACTATAAAACAAAGTCGTTCAATTTTATAAATATGACCCTAATTGAAGACTTGTTAATTAATAAGTTAAGATAATTGTTTTTGTTTTTTTGTATTTTTAAATATTATATGTTTAATGTTAATACCATGTTTTTTTTAAAAAAATATATAAGTTTTATCTTCTCAATATTTGAATGGTTGTTTAATTTTGTTTTTTGATGTAACTTTGCTATTTATTGATGAAATTTTGCTATTTATTGTGATGCTTTATTAGTGCTGCTGTGTAAATACATCAAGTTATGTAACTTACACATTCTCTATGAAACTTCCTAGATTTTTCATTTTTTGATTTGGGGTTAAAAAAGTTAGTTTTTGCTAATTTTAGAGTCTAAAACAGATTTAGTGTTGTTATTTTAATGCAATTTTTTTATTTTTTGCACGAGAACTGAAGATTTGTGATTTGTACTTTACGAAACCATACAATTTAAAAAGGGAGTAACTTCAATGTTAGATTTAACTATTAAAATATACAAAGTGTTTTGAAAAGTTTCTATTTACACTATATTTAATAGTTAACTTTTATATAAAATTAAATTTAACTTAAAGTCTCACTATTATGAATTGCGTAATATACTTATCAAGTGTAATTTTTGACAATTTTTAGAAAAACTTTACAATAAATAAGTACATTTTTTACTATAAACGCATTTAGATTCAAACAGAAAATTTAAAACTTAAGTATATATTATTAATTTTACAGAATCGTGAAAATATTATATAGTTCTTCTACACATATTTTAAGCAATAATTCAAACTTTTTATTGCTCACGAAAATTTTTAAATCATACGAATAATTTTTCATATGTAAACATATTCAAATGGCATAATGAATTTTATATATTTTGAATAACGTTTTATAATTGTATTGTAACGGTTGAGAAATCTTGTACTTTTAATCATTATAATAGAGTACAAGACCAAAATTATTATCATAATTATTATTTGTAATAGTAATGTATGATTACCTTGAAATTGTTAAATTGTTAAAAGATTGTATGTAAAATCATAAAAATCATAAATTATACACTACGATTTACTACTGCTCTCTAGGAGCTGAAAAAGGAATGTAGTTGAGAAAAATACTAGTGGGTGCGAGCTTTGCTAACCGAGGAAAGTTGAGTGACCGAGGAGCTTTTATTAAAATGAATCTTAAAAAAAATTAATATATGTATATATATATATATATATATATATATATATATATATATATATATGATATAAGATTATCATTAACTTTTCGTAGGGTAGTTATAGTAATGGGTCGAAAATCGAAAATGAACATTTTTGCATTTCTCGACGTTTTGAAGGTTTCTGAACATTTTGGCATACCTCAGAAAAAATTGATGTGTGTGTGTAAGAGAGTGTGTGTGAGTGTGTGTGTGTATGTGAGTGTGTGTGAGTGTGTGTGTGTGCTTTGTATGTCCGCATTTTTTCGTCCACGTTTTCGGGCGCACGGATCAACCGATTTGAATGGTTTAAAAAACATTCGATTTCTATTAATAGGGAGATGTGCTGATTAGTTTTTGTGCAGAAAATAGAAATCGAGTTTTTGAGAAAACGGAACATCCGATTTGATCTAATGATGATGATCTAAAAAACATTCAATTATTAATGATTGGGAGAAGTGTATTAGTTTTTGGCAATGGCAGGCCCAGCCATTTTGAAGATACGGAGCTAAATGTGCAAAAAATGGCAGTTTTTGAGAGAACTAAACGTCCGATTTAAATGATTCAAAGAACTTTCTGCTTGTTTCAACAAAATAATTGCTTTTGAAAAAAAAAATTGTTTCCAATTTTTTTTTCAAAAAATATTTTTGTAATTTTGGATTATCAAAAAATTACCCAGGCTAAGCACAGTCTAAGCACCACTCTGGTACAAATGTTTACCCAAGTGCGTTTAGACTGTTTATGTACTGGAGCACTTTTCCAATTTTGTGAAAACTATTGAAAAATTTGAAAATGCCGTCGAGTTATGCACTGTATAAGTGAAATTGTCGCACAGAATTATTTGCAAATGCGTTTAGACTGTGACTATACGAGAGCACTTTTTCAATTTTGTGTAAATTAGGCAACTATTTTTTTTTAAAATTGAATTCGAAATGAAATGACGATTGTTAATGTTCTGGAGATTGAACTGAATTGATTTATGATTTACATTTGATTTGCTCAGATATAACAAGATAGCAAAAATAATGAAAGTTACAGTAATTGCAATAATATATTTGAAAACGTTTAAAATTTCTCGAATATTTCATTACGGTACGGGAAGTTCTAGCAATTTGCCTTAAGGCACGATGCCAACGATCAACCGATCGTTCGCACGGATCAACCGATTTGAACAGTTCAAAAAGCATTCGATTTCTGTTGATAGGGAGATTTGCTAATTAGTTTCTGGCAAAGACAGGTTCACCTGTTACGGAGATACGGAGAAAATAGTGCAAAAAATAGAAATCGAGTTTTTGAGAGAACGGAGTATCCGATTTGAATGATCTAAAAGACAATCAGTTTGTAATGATTTGTAGAAGAGATGATTAGTTTTTAGCAAAGGCAGATCCAGCCATTTCAAAGATACAGAGCAAAATGTGATACAAATGGCGTCTTATTTAAATGATTCATAGAACTTTCCGCTTGTTTTAACAAAATAATTAATTTTGGAAAAAATAATTTTTGATTCAGCTTTTTTTTTATTTTTTTTTTCAAAAAAAAATTTTTTTTGTATATCGAAAATAATTCAGATTTTATTTTTAATTCTGACTATAGTTCTAATATACTTTAAACAAATAATTTCAACTTTGCAATTCAGTTTATATAAAAAAACAGTTTAATATTCCTCGATCATTTCGTTACGGTACGGGAAGTTCTAGTTTGCATTAAGGCACATTAGTTAAAGAATACTTGCAACGAACAAACTAGGTAATGAAATTAAAAAATAATTAAAATTAACCAAATATAAATAAGTTTATAGTAAATAAATAATAAATAAATAAGTAATAAAATAGTTAATAGTTAATTAAATTATATTAAATCTGCAAAATGTTGACTTGAGCCATATTATTATACTGACGGCTAGTAAATTAAATAAATAAATAAAAAATAAATAGATAAATAATTGTAATGTGATATTTTTCTGAATAAGTGAATTAACATTTATTTACTATAGCAGTTTATGTGCAATGTAAAAATAATTACAGTTTCATAAAGTAGAATAAATAAAAAACATGCAATTTTGCACCATGTTTATTTGAAAGTCTTTAAGACTTTATATGAGACATACTTATACTAAAATTTTTCTGATAAAATTTGGATCTCACTCCAATGCAATCACGACAGCATTTCGGAATCGAAGAAATGTTTCAGTAGTATTTCGGCTGCTGTGAGGGTTTGTATATTGCCAGTTATCGTTGCTGATTGCAGATTCGTTTCATCGAACTTTTCCTTGGTGAAAATTTGATCCATTTGGATTTTAGCATAGCTAATTAAATTCAATGATGGACATGAAAGTGTAATTTCATCATAGTTCGAAATTGGTATAATACATTTAAAATCGTCTGCCGCGCACTTGCCGATATTGTAGTATTTACTAGTGAAAAAAATTTGCAGCTCCTTTTGGGCTTTGAGTACTGATGGAAGGTGCGATCCTGATACCAACATTCTAGCATTTCCAATATGCACATCCAACTTGTATGTTTCATGGGTACTCTCAATATCTGAACTATCTTCTAATTTTGCACCATGTCCGCTCTTAATACATTTTTTGATGCTTCTGGTAGCTCCATTTTTTTACCAATGAATAGCGAAATTTCAGTTATTTAAGACAAAACTAATATGTTTGATGGTGAAAAGTTTAAAGATTTGTTACTATTGTTTGCAAAATTGATTTGACTATTAAACAAAACAATTCATTCCAAATGTCATGGTTACAAACAAATGAAAATGTGAATGATCAAGTTTGCACTCATGGCTGTTTCGATTGACATACAAAAATAATCGATATTTCGATATATTAATCGCGGAATTATATAAACTGAGCCTCGTCTATTTTTCACAACAATTTGTTATTATAATGTAGTTTACGTTATCATTTATATTGAAACTACTCTTATTATATATAAATCATTATTTAATGTGAAACTAGTGGTGTATGGCATCGCGCCTTAAGGCAATTTGCTGGAACTTCCCGTACCAAAAATTAAATTTTTAAATAAAGATTAAATTTGTTTTAAACTTTGAAAAAAAAAAGATATTTGAGAAATTTTAAATTTAAAAAAAAATGTAAAAAAAATCTTATTTGCATAGTTTTATTGTCAATCAAAATAATATACATTTTTTAAGACAATATATATATATAAAAAAAATCTTAAAAAAGATTAAATTTGTTTTAAACTTTGAAAAAATTAGATTTCTGAGAAATTTTTAATTTTTGAAAAAAAAAATTTTGGAAAAAAAAACTTTGGAAAATAATTTTTTTTTAGTTTGAAATATATTGAAAATTTTAAACTTTTTTTCAAAGCAATCGCACTGCTTTAGCTGCATAGAGACGCAATATCGGAGCGCGTAAGCGCCGCGTCGCCATCTAGCGGGCAAACAATGTTACGAAACCCATACAAAAGTAAACAAAATTGATACACATTATTAAAATCTCCATAAAATATCTGATAATTTGATATGCATATGTCTAATGACCATTTTTGACCTCAAAATGGCCTATATTTTTACTTGTTTTACTAGATATCCGAAACCGCTAGACCTGCCTCACTAAAAATTTAATCAATTATTTATCTTGTCAATACAAGTAAAATGTTTTTTGAATTATTCAAATCGGACGCTCCGTTCTCTTAAAACCTGAGTCACCGTTTGTGGCACTTTTTGCCCCGTATCTTCGGAACGCTTAGGCCTGCCTTCGCCAAAAACTAATCAGCACTTCTCCTTATTCATAGGAATTGATTTTTTTTTTTGAATAATCGAAATCGGTTGAACCGTGTTCCCGAAATCGTCGACGAAAATTTGTATCCGCACGCACATACACACACACACACATACATTCATTGATTCTAAAGTAGGCCAAAATGTTCAGAAACCTTTGAAACGTAGAGATATATAAAAATTTTCATTTTCGATTGTTTTGCGATTACTATAACTTACCCTATGATATTAAATAAAATTTCTAAAATATTTCAAAATAAAAAAAAATAATATTTTTCAAAAATTTAAAATTTCCAAAAATCTATTTTTTTTAAAGTTGAAAAAAAATCATTTTTAAAAAATTTAATTATTATTACGGGAAGTTCCAGCAATTTGCCTTAAGGCACGATGCCATACACCACTAGTTATTTTTGGTATTTAAAAAAGCACCAACAATAAACTGTTTTCTACATGAAAATTTTATTTACATGTACAAAATGTTTAATGAGGCCATTAAAAAAATATATAGTATTAATTCTAATCCCCGGCCATATAGTATTAATTCTAAGTGTGGAATCTTCTAGAACGAATTGGAAAAATTGTTATATGTACGAGATCCATAATCATTTTTCAACCCTTAAACGCAAAGTTGGCGTAGAATTTTCTAGAATCAATTCAAAAAATTTTTATATGTACGAAATCCATAATCAGCAAGCTGAACATTTTAGTTGGTATTGCAGTGTGGAACTCATATTGGCAGGTTAAATTTGTTTTCGCGGTTTATTAAAATAAAACTAAGAGTGGTTCATATAAAAAATAGTTCAATAATCATATATTTATTCAATTTTCGATAAATAAATCATTATAAAGTTCTATACTCTCGAAAATAGTGAACTATACTCTCGAAATAGTGAACAAACTCGCCTTCTGATTGGCGCTGCTTGACCAATCAGAAGGCGAGGAGGAAATGTAAATGTTGGTACCACTACATTTTTCGGCAAGAAGGACCTGTTCGTAAACATAGCCATTGTTGAAAAAGAAATTGTTAGTGTCGGACGTGAAAATTTTTTTATACGCTATTAGTGCAAATTAAAATTTTTCTACCAGAAAAATAACAGAAAATTTCGCCTAGTCTCATTCAAGTTGAAGATTATTTCGTTTGATCAAAGACTGCTTGGAATAAAGGTAAAATATTTTTTTTAAATAGTTTTCATAAACTTGATCAATATGGTTCGGTTGATATCAAAATACTTTAATACTATATGGCCGGGGTTGAAATAAAGCAATATAAATAGTGTATATTTTTGCAAATGGCTTTTCTGACTAAAATTAAAGATGTAAATAGTTTTTAATAAGATATAAATAATTTGAGTTCATGAGTCCATTATTTTTCTTTAATTTTTGTCGTCCATTTTGGAAATGTAAAAATATTATTTTGGTTATCGATTGCATGTTAATACTTATTTGTATGATTCTATCTATTTTTTTAAGCCATATCTATTTGAGTATTTTGATAGTTAAATTATATAGTCTCTATATAAAACTAATTATTTTTTATTATATATATAAGCTTGTTATCAGTATTATTTTGGCTAAGAATTCTACGAAGATAGCCGAACAATATTTTGGGTGTTGATTATAGAGTCGGTTTTGTACAATAATTTTAATGCGTTAATTAAATAGTTTATATATAAAATTAATTAGTTAAAACCACTGGTATTTAAACTAATAATTTTAAAAAGATAACCAAAAAAATATTTTTGGATATTGATTACAATTTAGGTTTTGCATATATAAAATTAATTAATTAAATGTTTATATATATAATTAATCAATTAAAACTTATATTATTTTAACAAAAAAATTTAAGAAGATAAGCAAAATATATTTTTGAATATTAATTACAAATTAGGTTTTGCATATATAAAATTTTGCATATATAAAATTATTTAATTAAAACCGATATCATTTTAACAAAAAAAATTAAGAAGATAAGCGAAAAATTTTTTGGATATTGATTACAATTATAGGTTTTGTATAAAATTCAAGATTTAAAAATTTTCTATATAAAACTAATTAGTTAAAATAAATATTATTTTGATTTATTATATATTGTTTCACTATGATTTCTAAAAAGATAATCGTATAATGAATTTAGGTGATGATTACAGATTAGGTTCAGTATAATTTTTTTAAGTCTATTGGCGAGGTTTGAAATTGTGCAAAATAAATTGGAAGAAATGAATTAAATTGTTTCCATATATAAATAATTAATTAAAGCAAAATAAGTGATAAATACAATTTTGAGAATTAAATGCAAAAAATTAAATTAAATAGTCTATTTGAAGAAGTAATTAGTTAAAACAAATTTAGTTATAGTTAAAATTTTGAGAATTAAATTAAATGGTTTCATATTAGTATTTCAAATTTTGGTATTTTTAATTTCAATTAATTAAATTTAATTTTAATTCAATTTTAAATTGGTATTTTTTAGTAAATCAAATGAAATAACTAGTCAGTATTGGTATTTTGCATTGAGGCAAGGTACACGAACTTCCCGATATGTGTAAATAATCGACCTAATCAATGAAAAATTAATTAAATTATTAGTGAATTAACACTTGACGTGTTAGACGTCGGAGTATATATTTTCTAGAAGCAAATTTTCAAAAATCAACAATTTTTATAATTAAACCAGATTCCGTAGAACTTTAATGGTTTAGTATGTTCATTAAGACCAAGTACTCTATCGTTATACCAAGTAAATCGTCTAATATAAATTTTAACGATTGTCAAAAAAACTACTCATTTTTTCAAACTTTGATGAATTTTTAAAAATCAAATTACTTGTCGTAAGACCGTAATATTATAGTAAGTTCTATAAGACCATGATAAATATCGCCAAAAAAAGTTCCTTAAAAACTAGCTTAATTTTTTTTCAACAGTTAATTACAATTAAACTAATATCTTTTGATCAGTTTTTGATTTTTTAAAATTGATTCGGTAGTATAAGCTTAAATGTGGACGAAGTTTAACACTTTCTTTTAAATTACAAATAGATACTGAGAATTAATACTGAGAAACGATAATCCTTATCGAGATACATCGGATGGCTTTTAAATTTTTGAAATCGGTCCAGCCTTTTGAGAAAACGTCGATTTACGACAGAAAATCTGTTCACACACACACACACATACACAGAGAGACACATACTTTTTCCAAATTTGGTCTCATTCGATTCAGAATGGCTTGAAACGTCGAGAAAACATAAAATTAACGAACAGGATTTTTTGGTAAAAATATAAATTTTCGGGAAGTTAATAAATTAGTAGTAACCGGCAGTGTATTCATTAATTTATATTTCAATTTCACTTTTCGGGAAGTTTGTGCAACTTGCCTTAAGGATTAATGCCACTCTCAACTAGTTTATATTCAATTTTATTATGAAATCTGTATATATTATTACATTATGCAGAAAATGCTGCCAAGTATATTATAAAATAAAGTTGATTACAAATATATTTTACCATATACTTATACAGGCAATATAAGTCAGCAAATTAAATATCGAAAAAATCAATCATTTTTGTAGGTAAATCGAGATGGCCATGATTGCAAACTTCAAATCCCTATATTTATTTGTTTAGAAATGAATAATATTTTATTGTAAAAATTGAAATACAAATTATAATTTTTTTTTATCTATTTGTTACTCCAGTTTCGGGAAGGATCTTAGCGCACCATCGAGTTCAAAATGCCTTGCTGTTCAAGAAATTGAGCAATATATCAATGTTGGCGATCATTATCTAAGGATTTGTGGAAAATGTTCCAAGACGCTAATATTGATTAAATCCATCCTTGATCAATATTTTGCTTCAGAGGACTTTGAAGCTGGGGAATGTGCTCTGACTGATTTCGAGACATCAATAATTGTAAACAAGAATAATGTAAAAATTTTTGGCAAATGCTTGAATATTGTGACTTTGGCAATTTTGAAACTTAAAAGCATATTCACAACTTTAGAAAATACGCCGAATGAAAACCCTGATAAAAAAGACGAACATCGTATTATAGGAACGAATAAATTTACGTCAACGGCATTGGATCTAGTATTAGAAAAGTTTTTTGACGTAAAGGACGAAAACATGAAAAACGAATATTCATTTGGAAAAACCATCTTTTGCAAGAAACCTCCAAGTGATTAGCTAATTAATTTTGGAATTAATTATTGTGATTAGCTAAAAATATGAGATCAAAGGAAGACTAATTAATATCGTATAAAAATTTGTTTTAGCAATACATGTTTCATAATTCGTACCGAATGTTATTAAAAATATTATTATTAAAAATAAATAAGCTTTAAAATGGATTTTTTTATTTATTCTAGTTTAAAAAATTCTAGTTATTTGATCAATGTGCATAATTTCAGCTTTTGCATAACTGAATATAATTTATTTACTGAATCAGTATATATTTTAGTATTTTAAGTTTATTAATAGTATTGGGTTAGGTTTGAAGCACTTTAATTTTTAGTTTGAATTTGCTCACAATTAATAATTTTTGATTTCTCGTTCAATTTTACAATAAAATCTGTTTTCACAGAACCATGTCAAAGGACTTCATGAATATAGTTTTCTAGATCCTTGTAACAATTTCTAAAAATTATTATATGAAAATAATTTGGGTTTTCCTTCCTGACGATATAACTCCAGAACGCATCAACCGATTTCGACGATTTTGCCTTCGTTGGAAAGGTCTCGGACTCCGTGAGGTTTATAGCAAAAAAAATTAAGAAAAAATTTGAACAGAAAAGCGAAAAACACTTTCTTTTTTCACATACAGTGTCATCTCTGATACTTAGCACGTACTACAAACTAATATTTCTTGTTTGACTGCTACTCATTGTTCTCTGCTCACTTAATTTCATACGACAAACCGCCATTGTGTTCACTGTGAAATTGTGCAAAAAAGTAAAAAAAATAAGTTATTCGTTTCATAACATTACAATTGGAAACTATCAAATCAATCACGTGTATTGTGCAAATTTTTATTCAATTTCAACAGCAGACATTTTTTTCTTCATATTTTAATCGCCAAACAAAAAGTTTCATAAAATGATATCATATTTTATGAGGTGAATCGGAGTTCGCCCGGTTTGTAAGTAATTTTTAAAAATGAATCTTATCTCTTATATGTGATGTCTGAAAATAAGATGACCATGACCATATTTTTTATTTAAAATCAAAGATAGAGCACCTATTTATGCTAAATGATTTTGACTATGTTTCAAAATTACAATTATATTTAAGTATACAATCAAACTTAGTTTCAATTAGATAATTGAAAAATTAAAATTAATAACAATGAGATAAAATCTTTCATTATATTTGTAGTATATATCTTAACTCTGTATGATTTGATACTTCTCCTAACCGGTTATTTGGATTTTGATAATTCTTTTTAGAGTTTGTCAAAGAAAATTTTTAAGATTTAGTGAACTATAAAACCATAGTAATATTGTAGAAATAAATGGCAAAAATTACCAAAAAACACTTATCATTGCTTGATATTGAAAACATTTAAATTGTCATCTGCTAGCAATGTTAATTCACTTGAATTTTGAATTCAGCTGAAATTTGAGTCTAGATAATGTTAGAATATAATATACAAGAAAAACGTAATGTCTGTATTATTATTACCGAAAAGCAGCTGAGATTTGCCAGAAATTAAAATAATATAAGATTTAAGACTAAATTATTTAACAATACAAAAAAATATTTCTACTTATTAAAAAAATGATTTAGAATATTGTTTTATGTGACAAAAATTCATTTGCTTGGCATTGGATATGAAATATTTAGCAAGTTGATCTTAGATTGAAGAGAGCTCATATGAACTAGATTATACAAATTAATTCACCTAAGATTTGAATATAAACAAAGATGTTTATTAAATTATTAGTAAGGAAAATGTACTTTAGAAATTATAATTGCCAAAAAGCAACTAATATATCGAACCAGATTATGAAAATTTTAGACTAATTTCAATAAAGCAATTATGTTGTGTGGTAAAATCAAGTATGATATTGTTCTTTTACTGCAGATACTTTATTATTTTTTTCTGTATTTGTTATGCTAAGACCATAAATAAATCACAAAAACAGGACATCAAATAGGATATTAAAAAGTATAGGATGGAATATTAAAAAAATTGAACTTTTGAATTGTAGACGTGGGTACAGGACAACGTCCGCCGTGTCATCTAGTATATATATATATATATATATATATATATATATATATATATATACATGATTAAGTATATGTCTATATAATAAACGGTAGTATGAGTCGTCCAAAAATAGATTGGCCTTTGTAAGTACCTGAATAAAAAGTAGCTACAACACCTCTACTGGTATTTAGAAACACCACATTTGACTATTTTTTAGATAGTAGAGTGATGAATGTTTTAACAACAATGTAAAACAACAGGTAAAAAATGTATAACTAATTTATATAATTATATATTATAACTTATTATATATTAAATTTATATTTCCATTGGTTGAATAATGTATCTTTTTGTAAAGTCCTTTAAAAATTAAAGTAAGATTTTGGTGATCGCCCCAAATTATTGCGCCTATGGGGCAAAAAGTACCAGGTTACAAATGTTTGAAAAACAGCAAACAAAAACATTTCTACAATTATGAATAAACCGGGAGTTTTACTGAACATAGTCAGATAGTTTTTTTATTTGATATGTGTTATTTATTGTAATATAATTGGTTTGGTTTTCATAAAAAATTTGCTAAAAGTCAAATTGGACCTTGGTGCCACTTCCTATCCTGCTTAACATGACATAGTATATTTCAAGACAAGAACTTAAGAGTATTTCTTTCTAGACTATGAAAAAATTAAATTAAAGTTGTCAAAGGCGATTGGTTTTTAACTTTTAGTGTATTTATTTTTAAAACCAGACAATAATATCAACCGATAAAAGGACTTGCATTTATCGCAATGCCTTCTTTTCTGGTTCTGACCTCGTCAAATATTCGTCTATGTCTTATCCATTCCAAAGAGAATCAAATAATTTATTTGTGAACAATCTTCTTACGAATTAGCATCTCGAAACATTCTTACCCTGTATCTAATTTTGTCTATACTATATGAACAAAAGGGTTTTTGTAATAAATTGCATTTTTTCTTAATAAATATGTTATTATAGATCCCACATAATTGAAAGACTGTTAGTAGTAGTCAATGAGCCAAAGATGAGTAAAACGATGGAGGCTGATTATGATATAACGCAATAATTGCCTCAGATTTTGGTCTTTTGTCCCAGATTGTTTTGAGTTTTCAAGAACTATAGGTTCAAACTGAATTTTTGCAATTATTGGATAATAAAGTTACAAACATTCATCAAATATCTGAGACTGATATATCCAATGAGTACGAGTATTTGAAATATTAGTATATGAATGGGAACATTTTCGAATGCAAAATATCATATTTGCCGCAGGAATTTGATTTGTGCTCGTTATATTATAATTTTGTACTCGTTATAAGACAAATTTCTGGAACCCCTTGTATAGTAATTTAAAATTTTGGAAAAAACAAACTTTTTAGGATTTTCCAAAAATTTGAAAATTTTGAAATCTGTTTAAGGGGCACAACTAGTGTGAAATTTTCAAAAAATGGAATTTTTCATTTTTTTATATTTCGATAGGTTATACCTTAAAAAGTAACATACCAGAACTTTAAATTGATATCTTGAATAGTTTTTGAGTTACAGCCATTTAAAGAGTATATTTATATATAGTATATAGCATAACGAAAAAAATAAAAAAATGACAAAATGGCGGCGTTTTTTTAAAAAAGAACGAATTTTAGCCAAAATTTTGGTCGTTTTTGGACTGCCAAAAATCGATTTTTGATCCGATCAAAAAATCGATAGTTCATTTTACGGAGAACTATATATAGAACATGTAAAAAAAAATGATAGTGATTGGATCATTTGTTTTTGAGTAATCGCTGCAGCAATTTCAGAAAATGCTGTTTCGAGAAAAACGCGTTTAAAGATTAAATGGTTGTTATACTATATACTATATATATGTACTCTTTAAATGGCTGTAACTCAAAAACTATTTAAGATATCGATTTAAAATTTTTGTATGTTATTTTTAAAGGTATAACCTATCGAAATATGAAAAAATTGAAAATTCGATTTTTTGAAAATTTTACACTAGTTGTGCCCCTTAACTTCTAGATTTTGATAAACAAAATTGCTTTACATACTTGCCTAAATGATATCTCATTTTGTTAATATATAATAACGAGTTTTTAGTGAAATAATGTAATTCAGTCTAATTAAATTCACCAAATAAAATAATGATAATGAAAAAGACATAATAAGCAGAAAAACAATTAGAACAAATTTAAAAATAATAATAGACGAATTACAATTTAGAAACAAGTAAATTTGACATGATTACATTACGAAAAAACTCAATCTTAACTGTATGACAGATATAAAAAAAACAAATCACTGTGTATTTATTTTTAGTGCAATCATGACTTCAAAATTATATCGTTCAATGATCATTTTTATACACGTTTTCGAAAAATGAATACAAATTAGTAGTGTAGTTTTACATTAGCAGTATGATAATAGAGTTATAACTAATTCAAGAATAATGAAAAAATATAAAAAAGAAGAACGTTGCAAATGCCGACGAGGAGAGAGTAAAGGATGTCCGCTATGCATCCAGGCGATAAATAAACTATACGAACAACCAGCGTCTCAATGCTTTGACCAATCGGAATACGCGTATTATCAACAGCAGCAGCTGCAGCAGCAACAACTTCTTCAACAGCAACAGCTCTTGCAGCAGCAACAGCTTTTGCAGCAGCAACAATTATTACAAAAACAGCAGCAGCTACCGTGTAACATGCAGCAGATGCAATGTGTGCAAAACGGAGTAAGTGTATGCACACAGGCACAGAATAGCTCTGTGACCGGCTGCTATAATACAAACACTATTAAAAATCTTAATGGTGAAAACTACCGATATAATTTCAACGACTTGCAAAACATATCATATAGACAACGGCCTTTGGAAGAGAATGTTTCAAATACTAGCATCAGACCTGGCTCTCCACCCTTGTTGGCAGATTTATATTCTGACAACGCACAACCACCACTTATACAACTCGTGCCATGTGAAATCAAATATAAACAATTGCAAAAAGATTTCTTGTCAAGTATTGGGGCTTGCAAATCTTGTGGAAATTTATTGCAAAATACGCCTTTAGAACGAGATGGTCTTTGCTGTACATGCGCAACAAATACTTCGATTAGGAATGATGATTTGCATTGCTTTTGTAAATCTGCAAGGACTGAAAAACCTGTGCAACAAAAAATGATACGCGATCAAATGGTTAACACGAGCTTACCAAAAATAGTGGCAAAAGAGACCCAGTGGGATAGAGTTATGAAAAACGTTGGCCAACAAAGCGAACCCATTGATACCACAATTGGAAGAACAACGGTATCCACTGGAATGGAACCAGTGTATTACGAAAACGTTAGTACTATGAGCCCAGAGATGACACTGCCAATAACTTACATCCCAAAAAAGTACGCAAGACGGTAGTTAAAAAGAAACGGAAATCTAGAAATATAACGGACACCCCAAGTGAAATTCTTGAACGGTCATCTATAATCAGTACACTATCGTCACATCAAAAATTAGCATGACACCATCCACAGCGTCTGTTGTGACACAAACGTAGTCAATTGGCAAAAATTTTGGCTTTTTTGCAACTATAGCCATGTAATTAAAATCCATTAATTCTATGAAAAAATTTTGACTTATAAACTTGTAAAAAGTATGAACTTTTTGTAAATGAATCATCAAATTTTGATTTGTATTATAAGATTTAAAACTTACTAAACTTACTATAAATTTTGATTACATCTATTATGTAGATTTGCCAGGAATGTAAATATATGCACCTCTATAAGCACGCTTTTATTTTGAACTAGCTGTAAGTGGAATTCTGTCTTAAGGAAAATAAGGCATCGTGCCTTAAGGCAAATTGCAGGAACATCCCGTACCAAAAATTATTATTAACATTTTTGAAACAATCTTACTTCGAAATAATAAGATTCTTGAGAAACTATAAGTTGGACAAAAAATCACTTTTTTTTGAAAAAAAAAAATTAAAAAAAATTATTTTAAAAAAAATATTTTTTTTTTTAAATTTTTTTTTTATTTTTTTTTGAAAAAAAAAATGTTTTCTTCATTTTGACATATATTGGAAGATCTGAACTTTCTTTCAAAGCAATCTTACTGCTTTAACTGCATAGAGACAAAATATAAAGCGCGTAAGCGCCGCGTCGCTGTCTACCGGATAAACATTGATACGGAACCCATGGGAATGTAAACAAATGTTACACTTAAACGTAATTAAAACTTGTTAAAATCTCTGAAACGTAAAGATATATAAAAATTTTCATTTTCGATTTTTTTGCGATTACTATAAATTACCCTACGGGAAGTTAATTTTAGTAGAAAAGTGTATCCTTATTTAAAAAAGCGATAATAATTAATATATAGTAATCATTTTATGTATATTTTTTCAGAAATATAAATGTTATAAATATTATGTTTAAATTGCTCTTTTTAGCAGTACGCCAAAGTTGAATTCCGCAGGTCCACACGGGTTTGATCACCCCATATATGAGTAATTTGTTGTAAGTTGATAATTCTGATTTTCTGTTTAGAATCAAACCATAATTTTTGAAGATTAGATCTATCTGTTGTCTTTTGTTCTTTATGTATATTTTCCTGTTCAGTATTCTGTCTAAAGAATTTCGAGATACTTTATTTTATTAGACCTTCATTATAATGTCCTTAAATAAATAAGTATATTTAAACAATAGACCACCATGTTATTTTGTCTCTACGAGATGTACGATGCAAATTCAAGATTTCTCTTAAAGACAATGGACAAAAACCTCCTGATTCGCCCAATCAGCTCTGTCACTACCCAGAAACTATTTGATAAACTAGCAATCAATTTAAACGCTTGAAACCCTGTCTCGTGTAATCCGTCACAATTATCCTACATTCTAATCAATTGACCGAGACAGATAGATGCGATAGACTGGTGCTTTATCCGGCCCGATCAGTTGTTCGGGGGCTTAAAAGCTTCCATCAGCGAAACTAATCGCCGAAAGCTCCCCGCAGAGGGCTTGGCTTTGGAACTTTCGCGAATGACGCCGAAGTCACGTTGGAAGTTTGCGTGATTGGCTTGCATTAAAATTTGCAAGCTGGTTAGGGGCCTGGGACAAGGGCAGAGGACAGGTGGTGACTTATGAAAATGGTAAAAGACATTGGAAAGAAAATGATTGGGGGTTTAGTCAGTTTTCGGAAGTAGTAAATGAACTAGTGGTGCATGGCATCGTGCCTTAAGGCAAATTGCTGAATGAAAATTAAAATTTTGAAAAAAGCAAAGAAATTTTTCGGATTTTTTTTTAATCTGGTAACATTTGATAATTTTGAACTTTATTTAAAGCAATCGTGCTGAGTGGCTGTATTAGAGTATTTGGCACTTTTTGCCACGTATCTTTGAAACAGCTGCACTTGCCTTCGTCTTCGCTCTAATCAGTACGTCTCCTTATCAATAAAAATCGAATGTTTTATGAATCATTAAAATCGGTCAGCCCGTGTTCGTAAAACCACGACAAAAATTTGTATTCGAACACACACACACATACATCCATTTTTTCTAAGGTATGCCAAAATGTTCAGAAACCTCTGAAACGTAAATATGTATATATAAATTTTCATTTTCGATTTTTTGCGATTACTATAACTTACCCTACAGGAAGTTAATACTTACAAGGAGAACCTCAAGTTTACTCTTTTAGGATTTTGATAAAACTTTGCAAGGCGATAGAGTTGATAGTGAAACCAAATAGTTTAAAATGTTATAGGCGTATGAGAAGTGGTTTATTTATAAAAATTAATTAAAGTCTTGAAAAATAGATCGTGCGCACAGTGTTCCTTATACATATGTCTTGGTAGCTCAGTAAGTTTAAGCGCTTGCTTTTACTTTTCACGTTCGAATTCATAGTTAAGAGAGTTAAAAATGTTCTACATTTTTAATTTATTTTGATGTGTCAACAGTTAAATATGATGTCTCTGAAAAATTTGTAAAATCAATCATTTTAATCAATTTTACAATTTTTTACAAAATATTTGATCTAATTTCATTTATATTTTAATAAAATTCATTGTATTATACATTGGAAAATTTCTTTCTGTGTTTGCTTCTGAAGTAAAAATACTGCTAAAGATTATAATGCAACATGTATAATTTGCATATGAAGCACATTCGTATAAATAATTATCTATATTAAAATATATATATATATATATATATATATATATAAATATACATATAATGTATATGTGTGTGCAATTAATATGAATGCGCAACATAGATGCGCAATGCGCCAGACATAAACCTAGGTCACGTGGAAGTAACTGGTTATATCATACATAAATATATATATATATATATATATATATATATATATATATATATATATATATACTAGATGACCCGACAGACGTAGTCCTGCAACCACACTTGATTTTAGCACACAACATAATTGCTTTAATAATTTAGTCTATAATTTTTATAATCTTGTACGATATATTAGTTGCTTTTTGGCAATTAAAATTTCTAAAGTACATTTTTCTTTCTAATAATTCAATAAACATTATTGTCGATGTTCAAATCTAAGGTGAATTAATTTGTAAAATTTAGTTTATAAGTGCACTCTTCAATCTAACAATAAGATCAGGCTAAATATTCCGTATCCATTTACAAAAATTAAATTTTTGATATATGAAACAAAATTCTAAATCATTTTTTTAATAAGTAGAAATATTTTTTTGTGTTGTTAAATAATTTAGTAAAGTGAACCAAAATGCAACATGCATAAGTTTAAAAAATAAATGTGTAAGCAATTCTGGACTTATTGCTTTATTTATTAAACTGAATTATATAACTTCATGTGCCAAATATATACTTTTGGCTGTATCTTATATTATTTCAATATCTGGCACACCTCAGCTGCTTTTCGCCAATAATAATGCAGACATTACATTTTTTTTGTATATTATATTCTATTATTGTTTGGGCTGATAATTTCACCTAAAATCTAATTTCAAGTAGATTCACATTTCTAGCAGATGACGGTTCAAATGTTTTCAATGTCAAACAATTATAAGTGTTTTTTTGTAATTTTTGCGATTTATTCCTACAATATTACTATAGTTTTATCGTTTATTAGATGAATAATATTTTAAAATATTTCCGTTGACAAATTGTAGAAAGTATTATGAAAATCCGAATAACCGTTTAGAAGAAATATCAAATTGAATTATTGTCATGAGTTGAATGTTTGTTACACGACATTAACACGTTAATCTCCATGTCAATCCAACGTATTTTACAATGAAAAATTTTATATGATTCATGCCGGATATATATAAATCTGCACAATATTAAAAAAGCTTGGCCCATCAGAAACAAAATCTAAAAATTTCTTGTCAATAAAAACTGATTTGTACACAATACATTGTGTTCAAACAGTAATACTTGTTGTATTTTGTTTTGATGCGTCGGGCATATAAGAGTGACTAACATCTAATGCAGTTGCCTTTTAGCGATTGAGGTAATTAAAGAATCAATCATCTTTTACAATCAGAGATTTATTGAGAAGAACCAATAAATACATTTAATATATAATTTTAAATTAAAGTTTATGCCACAAAGGTTAGGAAGAGAATGATGGCTTCTACATCATCTTAGGGGCTCCGTCCGAACCAGAAATATAAGGTAAACAAAGCCAGAATATGAGACAAAAAAGCTCATATGTAGAGCGGAATCTGAATGCTAAAGGGTTGTAGTACAGGTATCCCATAGAGGGATGGTAGAGCCCATAGAGCGTAGAAAAGTGTTGGGTATAAGGTGTCACCAAATATATAAGGGTGTCGGCACCAAACAAAAGTTACTATAGCCAATGTAATTTTTTATATTATCGTGGCAAATAACGTGTTTTTATCGTGGCAAATAACGTGTTCACAAATTAATTTCTATTTTTTTTTTGAATAATATAAATTTGATGGTATCAAAGAAATAGCTAAAAATCGCTTCAATGTACATATTATAATTAGTGAGCCACAGCAATGCGTGGCTGGATCAGCTAGTATATATATATGTATATATATATATATATATATATATATATAAGTAAATCTGTATATCTACTTACCGTTCCCGGGAAGGTTCATACTCTAATATTCGACAAATCAGATAATTTTATTCTTGACATCATTCTTGGAATTAGAGCTTCTGCTTCTGCAAATAAAATGTAAATATTTATAGACATATATAGACTTTGATTCACCAGTTATAAATTTTCCATTATGAATCAGCACATTATAAATTATATATATATATATATATATATATATATATATATATATATATATATATATATATATTCGTGGATATTAAAAAAATACAAATTGAATTCATTTGAATGTCAATATAAATATAACTCAAATCAATAAATTACAATAAATTAAATATGAAACTAATTTAAAAAAAATAAAATAAAACAAATAAAAAGTAACAAGAATAATAATAATATTAATAGAACGATTGTGCAGTGAAAGTATTTTCTGAGGATAATTATCATAAGTAATACAAAAATAACTACATAACCAAAGTTTTTCATAGCATTGATACAGATATTTCTTTCTTAAGTTAAACAATATATATTTAGATTATTTTTTTCAAATTTTATGTTGTTCAACCTAAGTAATTGAACTGCAATTTATTGACAAAATTTTGCTATCATCGCCTAAAATCCATTTAAAAAAATAAAATATAAGACTTTTTACCCCGCCTATGAGTTAAAAACATATAAATGACAAGTTTTAGAACAATAACAAAAGAATATGTTTTATTTAATAATATTGAATTAACTGTAAATTATTCATACTAAACATAGTTGTTTGTTTGATATGTGTTATGTGTTGTCATGTAGTTGATTTGAATTTCACAACATAATCTACTAACAATCAAATTGAACCTAAGTCTGTAAATACTTGTATTTTGCATCCTAAAAGTTGTCTCAAAACCTACACATGTTAGGGTGTACGCAGCATATGTAGGTTTTGAGACAACTTTAGGGTGTCTATATACAAGTATTCACAGAATTACAGCAGGATATCTTGAATTCCAAGGCAAACTTACTATAATGACTGGACTATATGCTTCAACTTAGATACATTATACTACTATATCAGTCTAAATACTGTCAAAATGTCATGTATTTGCTGCGCATTGAGAAGTTTTACACATAAACTGCAACGTCACTCGTATGTTATGATGCTGGGTCGGAAAGACCCTGTTATCTAAGATCGTTTTTTTGATATTTGTGCTGTCTCTAGGTTAGGTTTTCTATCTGACAACGTGAGAAATACGCCTGACTGCACAGCAACCACTTAACTTTTGACAATATTTAGAACGATTTAGTATAAACAGTTCTAAATAACAAAGCCTTCCCATAACATCAGTCTGTTGTAAGGCAGAATAGGTCCATAAGCTTGACTAATCCTATGTCTGACTCTAAACTTGACTACTTATCTAACATTTGTCTAACACTTATATACCAATCTGTCGTTTACAAATATATTAACGAAATCTAACAGTAAGCACTAATGACCACGTTACTTAGATTTTGATTTTCTAACAAAAATGCACTTTTACATAGTAGTCAACCTAATAAATAGTTTCAATTTCATTTCTGCATTTAATTAATATTTTTATACGGTTTTATTACATTATTTCCTTAAAGGTAGATGCATTATCCTGGCGCAGCTTTTGCGCGGTCAAAGCTTGTTAGTAGTTTACGACTGGCAAAAGGGTACGAGAACTCGATAATGTTCAAAACCGCACATTCAGTTTGCATTTGTGACGAAATGAGATTTTTAATTATGTTAATTATATTTACTTCCATTATAATAACACGTAAATGAGTTGTGCCATTTTCATGTTGAATTTTAATTTGATATTTCCATGCTAACGGTGCATATGAACCAATACTGGTAGGTATCATTTTTTATAAACATAGGAGACACGAGAGATAATCTTTTCTACTACTCATAGTAGTAAATTTTAATAAAAATCATTTTTTGTAAATGAATTTCTTTTGAGCATCTATAGAATTTAGTTCCAATTACAACTTTGCAGAAACTTTTCAGTTGGTTCATTTTTAAATCCTATAACCAGCTTTTTGGTGATAGTTTGTTTTTTTTACTAATGAGTGTAGACAAACTCTAAACAAAATAGTGGTGTATGGCATCGTGCCTTGAGGAAAATTGCCACAACTTCACGTACTGTAATTTAAATTTTTTAAAAGCTCAGAAAAAAATAGATTTTTTTTATTATTTTTGCTAATACTAAAAACAATTGAAGTATTTGAATGTTGAAAACATTCTTTTTTGAAAGTACTGTTAGTTTTTAAAAACTTACTTTTATAAATTTTTTGAGAACTAATTTTTTTTTGAGATTTTTCAAAACTGAATATTTTTAAAAGTGATACCCATTCATATCGGTTGATACAATATACAAATTATCTGATTTTGGACCGCCAAATAGTATTTTTTAGGTCTCCGAAACTGCTGGACCTACCTTTGTAAAAATTCAATCAATTATTTATTACGTCAATACAGGTAGAATGCTTGTCAATACATATTGAATCATTTAAAACGGATACTCCGCTCTCTCAAAATCCTAATTTCAATTTTCTGCACTCTTTGCTCCGTATCTTTGAAACGACTAGACCTGCCTTTGCCAAAAACTAATCAACACGTTTCCTTATCAATAGAAATCGAATGCTTTTTGAATAATTCAAATCGGTAGAGCGGTGCTCCCGAAAACGTCGACAAAAAATTATATCTATTCATACATACATACAACATACACATTCATTTTTCTAAGATATGTCAAAATGTTCAGAAATTTCTGAAACGTGAAAGTATGCAAAAAGTTTTATTTTTTATTTTTGGACAGTTACTATAACTTACCCTATAAGAACCTAATTAACTAATGTATATGTTAACACATTCTCTGCTGCGCACGCATATGTTGCGTGAAACCGTTGTCAATAGCAATTATTTCAAACAGAATCAGTCCTATTTCTCCTATTTTTGTACATGTTTTTTTAAATTTTCGGCTAGTTTGTTCAGAAATAGTTTTATTTAATATTAAATGAATAAGAAAGTTTAGAGCAGGGGGTAGTATAAGCAACAGAAGTATAGATAAAAAGATTAGATTAAAAAAAATTAACTTACTTAAAAGATTTGATTAGATAAAAAGAATTTGAACTAACTCAAGTAATATTTTAAATTTAAATCAGTGTAAACATCTACAGAACCCTTTGTGCAAAATATATAACAATGAATGAAAAATAATAAATATTACATAAAAGTATCTAATAAACTATAAATAATACTTCAAAATAAATAATAATGAATTGAAATCATGATACTGAACCAATTACTACCAATATTTGACATTTTAACATACAATTCATTGCATATATCCTTAAACTTGTAATATTTGTAAGAAACTATATTCTAAATAGTAAACCCTTTACTGGAAAAGGTATGGGTCAACCCTTCTGTAAGTATACGTACTAGAATATAGTCATAATTAGACAATTTTCGTTATTTTAGTACCGGACACTTAGTGCACACAAAGTTATATTCTCATAAGAGTTGACCAACCCTTCTGGACGTTATATTACTATGAAACTAGACATAGTTCAGCATTATAATATTTACAAAAAATTTGTTTGAATTTATTTATATTTTTTTAGTAAATCTGATTTTGGATTTAAAATCCTGTTTCTCTATTGGTTGTTCAAAAGCTTGTAGAAATAAAAATTGGTTGAATTAAAATATTTTTGTTACGTTTAAGCAATTGTATTCAAATATTCTAAAATTACATAGAAGTAAATCAATCACATCTTTTTTTTCTTCAACAATATTTTATTCGAATGATGGTTTATTCTATTATTTGTGATGCATGTTCTCTTTTAATCGATTAACTTCACTATCTTCTTCAGTAATTTTTCTTCTTCAGTAATAATCAAGTCTAGTATATTTTCTAAAACTCACTTCTTTGCGAATTTGTTTTTAAAATTTCAGCTACATGTAATCTCATTTTCATTTTGTCATTTTGTTTCATCATTATCTAACGACTAACTAGAATTTGTTCCTCAACAATTTGTTTTTTAGAAATAGTTTTTTTTATTATGTTTTTTTTTGAAATTCTTTAAAATGTAGTTTGTTTAAATAATGAAAAAATTGAATTCTTTGAAACTATAATTTTTTTGTTGAAAATATTGAATTTTTTTTTTAAGTTTTTCAAAAACTACGAAATTTTTTGGATACCGGCTACACAAGCAAAAGTTTTTTTGAATTAATCTAATTGGATGATCCGTTCTTTCAATAACTGCATGATCATTTTTACACTATTTGCGCTTCATACTTGCAAAATGGCTAGGAAGTGCTTTTTGCAAAAATGCTTAGCGATCGAGTACGAACTGAATGATTTTTTAATCATACAAATCGGTTATTCTATACTGTCGAAAATATTGAGAACATTTATTTGAACTATATAAATAAAGTTGATTTTAAAAATCTTGGTACGGAACCCAAAAAATTGACACAAAATGTGTAAAAGTGTGAAAATATAAAATATTTGATAATTTGATGTGCATAAACATTTTTGACCGCCAAATCGCATTTTTAAATTTTTTTTATTGATAGTTCATAACAGCTAGACCTGCTTCTCCAAAAATTTAAACAGTTTTTTGTTTGGTAAATTCAAACAAAATGTTTTTTTATTATTCAAATCGGACTCTCCGTTCTCTTAAAACCTGAATTACCATTTTTGGCTCCTTTTGCCCCGTATCTTCAAAACGGCTAGACCTGCCTACGTCAAAAACTATTCAGCACGTCTACTTATCAATACAAATCGAATGTTTTTTTTTAATTATTCGAATCGGTTAATCCGCGTTCCCAAAATCGTCGACAAAAATTTGTATGCACATACACACGCATACACACACACATACAACCATTTTTTCTAAGGGATGCCAAAATGTTGAAACAAAAAGTATATAAACATTTTCATTTTCGTTAACACTCGCCCTACGGGAAGATAATAATGAAAGTTACAGTTTTTATAATAATCTATTTGAAAACATTTATTATTCCTTGAATATTTAATTATGGTACGGGAAATTCCAGCAATTTGCCTTAAGACACGATACCATACACCACTAATTTAATTTTTAGAGCTTAACACTTAGTACTACTTAAATAGAAAATTTCAACACATAATCCGAAACGACAACTCTAGGTTATCAAATAATTATTTTTTTCAATGTATTACTAACAGTTGTAATGTCAAGTGTAAATTATGCAATTTTTACAGTTTAATACTATTTTTGTGCGTTATTTTTACCTTTAAAAATTTTATATCCACTGATAATAAATAATATATATATAAATATAGAATTAATTGTATTGTATAAAATCATATAAACAAATAGCTATTTTTAAGGCCTTTTCAGTACCTCGTACAAAATATTATTTTTGCAAGGTTTCTTAAAGCACTAGGTATCGTCACAAAAAATAAATAATTTTTACCATTTCGACCTCAACACTCCACCATTTCATTCATCAACCTAATAACAAGCTAAGTAAAAAATAATTTTCCCCAAAGGGTTTTCCAACCCTTCTGCATGTACCTACAGCCCCATGTAGCTATCATAAACTACTAACTACAGCACAAGTAAAACTAACCGCTCTTCCTGTACAAATGAAGCGATGTGTTCAGTGCGTCAAAAGCTCCCGTCGCGGCAACACGGAGCTTTCGGGCGCAGCTTTAAAGCACGTGCTACGCGGAAATCGAACAGAGGAAGAAATTTATATTAATTAGTGAACGAAAGTGATGAAGGGATAATAAATAATAATAAGTGTGTATGTGAGGACTTTTTTAGTGATTAGTGGTAAAAATATTTGTGTGCTTTGGATAATTTAAAGGGTTTATTTATCTGATTGAAGCAGTGTGCACGCACTATTGACGCAGCAGTTGGATAAAATTGTAATATAAGACTGGTTGAAGTAAAAACCTATTTTTTTGTTTTGATTTTATAGTAAGTCAGAAAACGCTATTATAAATCTTTTTCCAAATTCACTGCGTATTATTAATTTTTTCCCAAAAGCTATTACTTATAGTTGAATTTAAAAAATGCAGGATACCAAAAAATACAGAATATTCAGAAAGATGGCTTGAAGCCAAAGCTCGACGCTGCGTCTTTTTTTTGTAAAAGTCTACTGAAGAGTTGAAAACAATTTCAATAAAATTTTCTTTATGGAAAATGCAATATGTAAAATACGTATAACAATTTAATATACGTATAGGTATCCTAACTAATACGCAAATTAATTTGAAACTAATAAATTTTTATTATAATTTTAATTTCCAAATATTTGTTTTAAAAACTCAGGTTTTGATATTCGTTATATTGTCTGTCTGTCTGTCAAATTCATTTTACTAAAATTAATAAAATTAATAATTAAATTATAATATAAATCCAAAAATCATATTTAGAATTTTCAGAGTGAGCTTTTCTACACTTTTTAAATCTATAAAATATTTTTTATGCATTTTACTAAAATTAATAAAATTAATAATTAAATTGTAACATAAATTCAAAAATTATATTAAAAATGCTCAAAATGAGATTTTTTACACTTTTTATATGTATAAAATATTTCTTATGAATTATGTTTTGAATCTAGAATATGTATTACTATAAAATTAAAACAAAAATATTTTTTGTTCAAAACATTTAGAATATTATAAGAGAGTAGGTGGTACCAAAAACTTTTTTTTAAAAAAATACAATGATTATATTTTGCATTTTAAATATTACTTTAATAATTTTCTGCAAAATTTAATGATTTTATGATACAATAAAATAATTTTTTAATTGGAATTTTTAAAGTATAAGAAAACAGAAACATTTTTAATAAAACAATAAAAATTAACAGAAATTACAGTATTTCTAAATTGAAGCTTTTATTTCTAAAGTAAAAAAATAGAACTATTTCTAATAAAGGGCGTAATATAACTAAAAATTGCAGATTTTTTTTGTAATATCAAATCCATAGCGAAAAAATAATTAATATAACAAAAATCATTTTATATCTAAAATCACTTTAAAATATAGTGTTCTTATCCCGTTTAATACGCTTTCTCGTAAAAGACTTGTTTTTGGTTTGCCTCATGGAAAATTGTTTTAACTTATTGTAATATCAAATTTATTGCAAAAAAAATAATTAATAAAATATGAATAAATTTATGTCAAAAACCACTTTGAAATATAGTGTTTCTATCCCGTATAATACGCTTTCACGTAGAAGACTTGTTTTTGGTTTGCTTTCTAAAAATCGTATTAACGGGATTGTACTTTAAATATTAAAAAAAAAAATATTGCCCTAGGGCAGGTCCATGAATTAAGTTAAACTCTAACTCAATTCAGGAGAGAATAATGTGAGAAATTTTCCATTGCCATTCCACACCGCAGTGCCCAAAATGGTCTTATTTTCAATTATATGTATATATATTTTTGATCTATATTTACAAGTAAAAATTGACATCACTGCTGCATGATACCAGGTTATCTAGAATTTGTAACAGGTTTCTGTCCACACAAGAAAGTGCGCTTAACCGTTACGCCATAGTACACTGTATATATATATATATATATATATATATATATATATATACAGAACCTTATAATAAACCAAAACGTTTTTAATTATGAAATAAATTTTTCGTCTATTTTTTTAAGTAAAAATTGACATCACTGCTGCATGATACCAGGCTATCTAAAGTTTGTAACAGGTTAGCATGTCCACATAAAAAAGTGCGCTTAACCGGCACACTGTATACATGAAAACCGTATCACAAACCAAAACATTTTTAATTATTTTTCAATATAAAAGTAATATAATAAAAATAATAGACAATTCATTTTAAGTTTATAGAGCAGAAAATATTCAGTGTTGCATTAAATGCACATTTGATACAAATAGTTCCTCATTATTATTTTTCATGTTTATACTTTTATTATAAGCAGCACTATGTTTTTAATTAGGAAAATATGCATACACTTATTAAAACATATGTGTACTATACAAATACTCTTTTCAAAAAGATATTTACTAACAATTAAGTAAAATATACAGTTTTCGCGGTTATTTTACATGCAAAACAACATCAAAAACTCCATAATTTATTAGAGCAAGCAGCAATTTATGAAGTCTTTCTACTCTTCTGTTGTAGAATTACATATTTATATTTACTCTAATTAATTCAGTTCGCACGGAAACATTTGAACCGTCTGATGATAATTTTCAATATAAATTCTACTGAATAAATTTACATGTGATGTGTAAATTTAAAGATTTTAAAAGAATGAGAATATGGAAGCTGTTGGAACAAAACATCACATTTTTACATTATACATGGACTCGTGTCCTTTGATCTTTCATATATATCTATTTAAAAAAAAAGCTAAATTTATTTTAAGAAAAAGCTCTATTCAATATAGATAGCATGTACAAATTTGTTTAAAGCACATGTTATCTTAATAATCTGAAAAAAATCTCAATATTATTTAGAAATATAAATTGTTTTAGATTTTGTTATAAAATGATCGATACATAGATTGATTTTTAAATTTAACTACAAAGTTTATATAATGGGTAGTACTACTTTAGGGCAGGTCCGTGAACTGTGTAATACTCTAACTCGATTAAGGGGAAAATAGTGTGAGATAATTCCCATTGCCTTTCCACACCGCATTGCCCAAAATGGGTTTATTTTTGATTGGAAACTTATTTTTGATACATACTTGCAAGTGAAATTTGATATCACTACTGCATGATATCAGGTTATCCAGAGCTTGTTTGACGCTGTCCACACAAAGTTACCATAATTTTTTTATAAAAATTTATATGTATCAATATCTATTCGTTCTCAATTCAATAAATTTTCAACTTAACAGTTTAAGTTTTGTAGGATTCTAAAAATTGGAAATATTAGAAACATTATTATTATATTAGATTCCAATATATTTATTGGAAATATTAACAGTTTGAATTTCGTGGTATTTTTTGTTCACATGTGAAATGAAAAGTAATAAAATGAATTGATGAATCTCTTTATGTAAACAGAAATTTGTTCAATTGTTTACTCATTTGTTCATTATTTTAATAATTTGACTAAATCCTGGATTTAAATATTGATTACACCACCAATTAATAAATGTTTGGATATCAGTTAAAAACACGAATCAATTTACACTATGTTTGTTCTGAAAATTTTATATAATGACAGCATGAGTTAAAAACTGATATAAAATAAAAACAAATTTAATACAAACAAATACGTGTTTTGTTAGTTTTTAATTCGTTTTATAACTCGTATATAGAAACATGAAAACTAATAGTGATTATGAATAAAAACTATGTCTAAATAGTAGTTATGTCCAGTAGTATATTATTTTGATTTGAAACATAAATTTATAATTTTTCTCATGGGTTTTATTATTAAGTATTTTACTATTTTATAATCCCTATTAAATGCTCCAACTTTTGATAAAACTTGCCAACACTCTTTAGTACAACCTTTTCGAAGTAAAGCCTCTCAAAATAGATCAATTTTGAAAATTCTAAATTCATAGTTCAACAAAAAGTGTTAATTCTTGAAAAACATAGAGCAATTGTGTCAATAATTTTGACGGTGGTCCTAGAAATTTTATTCACGATTACTTTTCCAAAGTTTAAATAAACAAAAATTAATGAAGATTAACCACAATAACCGAAAAATGGTCACAGTTTTATCAAAACTCTATTTTCCATTTGAAGGGCCTTTTTGTACTACATTTTTTTTATTATAAAACTATCAAATATTTTACTATTATACGATTCTAATTAAATGCACCAACTTTTGATGAAACTTGCCAACACACTTTACTAAAAAAAATTCAAAAGAGGGCCTATCAAGTTTCATCAATTTTTAAAATTTTAAACTCACAATTCATCAAAAAATCCTAATTTTTGAAAACTTGAGACAATCGTGTTATTATTTTTGCTGTGGTCTTAGAAATGTTATTTACAGTTACAGTTCCAAAGTTTAAATGAACAAAAATTACCAAACCAAAACTTTAGGTTGCACTCATAATTCACAAACTACATTGAAACCTTTGTTTCAATTTTTTCATGATAATTATGATTATTACTATCTCCTCATTTGGACGTTTTATAATCTAGAAAATGTGTGTATTTATAATATTCAAAATATTTTAACAAAGAGTGTAACCGCTAAAACGTACTTACCACAAATCTAGAATTTAAATCCGGATTTTATATTCCTTTGTAAAATACTTCTATCATGAATTTCAACGTCTTCTGTGTTTGTAAAACGTTGAAAACTTTTAAATCCATGACTTAATAATAACAACACAAATACTTATTTTTAAAAACAAACTTTTTAAATACTGCAACGGTGCCATTTGCATTTTAGGAACCGCTAAAAGAACGCGCGTGAAACTAGTCAACCTACAATATTGCCAACTTAAAATTTCAAGTATAAACCAAGGAAAGTAAAATTAGCCAACCTACACTGTTGCCAACTTAAAATTGCAAGTACAAACAAACACGAGTGAAGCTAGCCAACCAACAGTATTGACAACTTAAAAATCTAATTACAAACAAGCGCAAGTGAAATTAGCCAACATACAGCGTTGCCAATTTAAAATCCCAAGTACGAACAAACGCGAGTAAAGCTAGTTAATCAACAGTATTGTCATCTTAACCCTTTCCACTCGCAAGCCGCTCCTCCGGCGGCAAAATCCATATAAGTCTCGGAATTCGCGAGTGAGAAGGGTTAAAATATCAAATACTCTGAAACTTATTTTATATAACATCAAATTTAAAATTGTTATTCAAATCTTCAATATGCCTAATATATACTACTTATTTAATATTACTCAATTTTTGCTAAATATATATTTTTCCAAAATTTATCTCTTATATGTTATTTTGTTTCAAAACATTTTTATTCATGTAGCATACCTTTTGCCTACATGTTATGACCCGCATGTTGTTTTTCTGATATTCTATTTGTGAAAGACGAACACACAATATTATTGATTTGGTCTCTGATATATAAATATAATTATGTAAACATTAACAATGATATATTATCTATATATATTTGTGCTTACTCAAACATTATATATACATACATAGAAAGTTCAAGTTTTTATGTATAGTTCATATTATTTATGTATTTCTGTTAACTGAATCATTGTAAAGGTTCAAAGGATTTTTGCCATCACAAACGATATATTCAACTTTTATGTAAAATATTTTTTACGTTCCGGGAATATGTCATATATCCTTTCTTATAAAGTTTGAAGTATTGACACTATTTTTTTTTCAAATAAAATCTAACGAAAATTCGAATTATATACATTAAAAATTATAATTGAGCTTTGGGGGCTTATTAATTATTATTAGTAAATATTAATGTTTAAACTAAAAATGATTTAGATAGGAAATACCTCACTTCTCCTTCCAGTGAATTTGCATATTTTTAACTCCATATTCTAGAATTGTATATTATTACTTCAATTTTTAATATAAGCAAGTAAAGTAAAGATAAAAAATAATGACATGTTTTATATAGAAAACCATCTCTAATGCAATAAATTGCAAAAAAATGAAGTTTTCAATTGAACTGTTGAACAGATATCAATAACGAATTCTCTTGAAAAATTATTATTGGATTTTATGAGAGAAGAAAATATTTAATAATATTCCAATCAGGATTTTATTTGTATGATTTGATTTAAAGAAAAACATTGCTATATATAGATTGAGTGGATCAGGATAAATAAATATGTAATTATAATATATATTAATTTATATAATAATAATTTTACACATGCATTATTTTATTTTCGTATCTTTATCTATTATAATTTTTTACATCATTTTTAAACAGAAACGCTTGAACAGAAGTATTTAAATAAATATTTTCAAGTGGAAATGAATATCGCTATTGTTTGATACCAGGCTCTGACCAACACCCCCTTATATACATACTAGGGTTTATACAAATACCCACATTTCAGAAAACCGGGTTTCGAATTTTAATTTTACTAGAAAACCGGTTGTAGCCTGTTTTCGAATTTTATATAGAAAATGAATTTTTGCTCGAATATTCTCGAAACGCTTTCATCTATCTTTTATATTTGGCTATAGTTATCATTTTCCATTTATACAGTGAAAACCGACTTTTTTCACTAAAAAACTGGTTTTCGAATTCCATAATTTTCGTCAAAAAATCGGTTTTTGAAAACCGACAAACCCTAGTACATACATTAATAAAATTGCTTGATATACAATTTCACATAAATAAGCAACTAGACAAAAATTTTAAAAATTACTTCATTAAAATTAATTTATTTTTCACAATAAATACTTCTATTTTACCTAGTAATTATCAACAATCTTCAGTGAACAAGTTTGACCAGCATTTTAATATTTTTTCATGGAATAAATGAACAATTCCTATTTCTTAGAATAACTTACAAACACAGTTTTATGAATAATAAAATCGATACTAATATAGAAATCTCTATGAATATTTAATTGGTCGTTTAGAGGACGGCGATGGAGTGGAAATCCTTTCAAAAATAATATTCATGTGTTATTTATTAATATTTAGTGATTGATGGTCAGCAGGACGAGAAAAATAGATTTAATCCTATGTTTTTGGATATTGATAAATAGATAATATAGCCAAAAGGACGAGGATCACGTTTTATTATAATGTTGATCTGACAGTTTTTACAAATTTGTTAAAATTTAAACAAATATGGAGGGTGGGTCAATATTTTAAGATCAGCAAATTGTGTCTTTGTTTTAAGTATAAACATTTTAATTATTGTTGCAAGGCCAAGGCTCTTGGCACTGCTCTACGATTGCTTCAATTGGTGTTGTGTCTTTGATATAAAAATTATGTAAATCAATTTAGGCACTGGTGTACTGTCAACAAATGTTTTCCAGTAAAATTATACAGCGTCATAAAAATATTAATAGCTCTTCTTATTTATGAGGACCTTCAATAAAAACTACTATGTCGAACAACCTTTAAACAATAAAATTTTGATGACACACTTTCAATTTTTGCTCTAGATTGACTAAGTTAATGTTGTAATATGCAGCTTAAGAGCAAAATTACTAATAGCTTATTTGGCAAAAAATGTTCTAAATTAGATTGTTTTCGGAATAAAAGTCCTTATTCCTTTGACATACAAATTAGGTAAATCGGATCTGGCACTGACGTTCACCAATAACCGTTTTTCAGTAAAAATATAAAGTTTTTTTTTTATTAATGAAGACATCCACTGAGAAGTGCTACATAGATTTTGGAGGACTTCATTAACTCTAAAAATTTTTGTTCTGAATTGGTTATATTGTAACATGAGGCTTGAGTGAGAAAATTGGATGCAAAAACTACTAAGAGTTTTTCTGGAGGAAAAAATCCTGAATAGAATTGTGTTCCAAATGAAAATTCTTATTCCTTAGACATAAAAAATTAGATAAATCAGTTCTGTCCTTGGCATTTAGCAACAAACGTTTCCCAATAAAAATGTTAAGTTTTTTTTCAATAATAAGGACATTGACCAATAACTGCAACATAGATTTTGGCGGACTTTATTCTCTCTCATAATTTTATTCTGAATTGGTTGGTGAGAAAATTGGACGCCAAAACTACTATTAGTTTTTCTGGAAAAAAGCTCCTAAATTAAATTGTATTCCGAACAAAATCCTTGTTCTTTGGACATAGAAATTAGGTGAATCAGTCCTGGCACTTGCGTTCAGCAACAAATGTTTTTTCGGTAAAAATATGAAGCATAATAAAAAATGATCAAGGTTCTTTTTATGGACTAGAACCTTTACCAAAAGCTAGTACATAATATTTGAAAGACTCATATTCAAAATTGTTATTCTAAATTGTTTATGTTGGAATTGTAACATGCAGCTTAACTAGGATTTTGAATTTAATTAGTTTGCATTACTTACAACCTGATATCAAACAGTAATGATATCAGTTAGCACCGGCACAAAGTAAAAATAGCCATTTCGAGGTAATTGAACTTATAGACCTTGGATTATACTCTAGTAAATATAGGTAGTAAAGACAATATCACAATTACTCATAGAACAATTACAGGAAAAAAACAATCATCAGATTGCCTTCTGATCAAAATTTTTAGACTTGGCCAGGAAATATTAATATTAATGTTATTGGCCTCCTTAAAAGTAAAGGTTTTACCATTTGAAACTTCTGCTTTTCCAAATTAAGTGAAAATCCTAAGTATGGTCTAGACTAAATTATGGGCATCATGTTGCCATTGAAATGATTGTTATTATTATGAATTTTTGGCTGCATAAAAAATGGATAAATATATAATAAATATAGTGGTAAATGTAGTGATATCAGTTTGCACTAGAATAAAGTTAAATTATAGACCTTGGATTATCTTTTAGTAAATTTTGGTAGTAAAAACAACATCACAATTACTCATAGAACAATTACAGGAAAAAAACAACCATCGGATTGCCTTCTAATCAAAATTTATAGACTTGGTCAGGAAATATTCACATTAATATTTTTGGCCTCCATGAAAGTAAAGGTTTTACTATTTGAAACTTTGGCTTTACCAATTTTAGTAAAAATCCAAAGACAAGCCTAGACAAAATTATGGGCATCATGTTGCCATTGAAAACATTATTTTTGTGATTTATTTTTGGTTCAAAGTAAAAATCTAAAGTCTGGTCTAGACTAAACTATGGGCATCATGTTGCCATTGAGATCATTATTTTTATTATTTATTTTTGGTAGCATTTTTTATAAAAATAAATAAACATATAATAAATATGGTGGTATAAGTGATGATATCAGTTTGCACTGGAACAAAGTGAATTTATAGACCTTGGATTATCTTCTGGTAAATCTAGGTAGTAGAAACAACATCACAAATACTCATAGAACAAGTGCAGAAAAAGTAAAACCATAAGATTGTTTTCTATTAAAAAGCCAGGTAGCAAAAACAATATTACAATTGGTCGAAGAACAATAACAGAGAAGAGACAACTATTAGGTAGACTTCCAATAAAAAGTTAGGTGGTAGACCACACGCCACAATTACTCGCACAAGGAACAACCATTGAGTTGCCTTCTAACAAAAAACTAGGTTGTAAAAAATACATAAGTAGTCTTCTAATAAAAATTCAGTTGGTTGAAACCTCACCACAATTACTCGTAGAAAGATCAACCATTGAGTGGCCTTCTAACAAAAAGCTAGGTTGTAGGAAACACATTACAATTACTCAGAGAATGGGTGTAATAATTTATCCGGCAAAAAATAGATTACTTTTCTAATAAAAAACTTTAATTTTTTGCCTTCGTGGTGCTTGTACCTACCCTAACTCTTATTAGCATCGAATCGATTGATGGTTTGCATGTCGATATTGTCTATATGTCGTGTAGAACTGTGGAATATAATATAAAGCCATTCTTTCTACGACACTGTCGACGACGTAATTATTTTTCAATACATTTATTGGAATCTATAGTTTTCTACCTGCAAAGTATTTCCAGGTAAAATATAATGCGTATCATAGCTGAATCCTACAAACGACATAATCATAAAACAAATAATTTTAGTTGGTGTATAAATAGACAAAGAAGATATAAATGACTTTTTTGTTTGATTGAACTGGGCTTAGAATTGATTTTTACAAAACACAATTTAGTAGCATATCTTGAGCCAAACTTTACGCCTACCATTAAATTAGTTATTATAACCAAACCACTTCTCAGAGGCCTATATTATTTTAAGGTGTTTGATTTGACTTTGTTTCACTTTCAACTCTATCACCATGCAAAGTTTGATCAAAATTAAAAAATAGTAAACCTAAGGTTCTCCTTGTTAGCAAAGATTTTGAACAAAAAAGGTATTTTTTGAAATAAAAAAAAGTATTTAGTATCTTTCTTTTATACTAAGTGTTATTTGAGCTGTTTGTGAAATGTCAAAAAACGATCTTAGATAACAGAGTCCTTCTGACCCAGCTCCGTAACATACGAGTGACGTTGCAGTTTATGTGTAAAACTGCTTGAATGCATAGCAAATACATGGCATTTCGACTATATTCAGTACGATTAAGTAGCATAATGTATGGAAGTTAGAGCGTAACATGGCCTTGCCATAACATTGGTCTGTTGTGCGGCCGAATCGGTCCAGTAAAGTTTTATTTTGTCATGATTATCCTTTGTATTTCGGTCACGAAACAATTTATTTGGAATTATTTAAAGGTATTTTTCGAAATAAAAAAAGGTTTTAAAAGGTTTTTTAAACCTAGTAATTTTCTATCATACTAAGTGTTATTTGAGCTGTTTGTGAAATGTCAAAAAACATCCTAGATAACAAGGTCTTTCTCACTCAGCTCTATAACATACGAGTGGCATTGCAGTATATGTGTAAAACGTCTGAATGAACAGCAAATACATGACATTTTGGCAGTATTCAGTATGATTCAGTAGCATAATGTATGCAAGTTGGAGCGCAACATGGCCTTGTCATAACATTGGACTGTTGTGCGGCCGAATCGGTCCAATAAAGTTTTATTTTTGTCTCGATTATCATTTCTATTTGGTCACAAAACAATTTATTTGCAACTATTGAACAATTTATTTTCTTTTAAAGTCAAAATCAACTATATTACTTAATGCTTCAAAAACTTGAGACTCCTAAAATATGTTGAGCTAATTTGGCTTAATATTACGTCGGTTTTACAGATAGCAACCCTAACAGTTTTCTCATTTTTGTGTGATAAATATTACTATTAAAATATCCGTAATAGGGGGAATATTCATTGATGCAGCAATGCCGGATGAGGGCTATTTTCACTTGGAAACATATTGCTATCTATATTTCCAAATGAAAACTGATGTCACTACTGCTTGACATCAGGCTCCTCATAGGGGATCAAACCTGGGACCTCTGATTCAAGTCTAGTCGTTCTACTTATGTACGAGTGAGCCCACTAACAAACAAACAAAGATCCCTCGACATACTGAAACATCGCCAAACACAACAATTTCTGGTCACTGCAATCTGCCTACTAACCCCCTTACTAAAACTTCCTCCGCAAAGAAACTCTGTATTTTCCGTGGGGGTAAATAACTAAATAATTCCGAATTGCCTAATTGTATTAATATTCGAATTCGTATATAAATAATTCGGTAATAAAAATCTCGGTGTTATTTTTTGTTGATAGCGCTAAATGGCCCTGCGTGTTGAATTAATTCCTTCGACACGAAACTGCGTTGCTCGCCTTTTGCCGACGATAAAGGACAATAAAATTCGATTTTTTTCTTGACGAAGGGTTATATTTGTAAATAATTTGGCAATGGAAAAATTTGCTAAAGTAAATAAATGAGTAAATTTAAAATTTAAATAAATAGTTAATCGTTTTTATTAGTACCAGATGCTGTGTGTGATGATACATTTTGTTATTTGTTTGTATCTTAACTTGAATTTTGCTGATATTGTTCTTACTCCATCCATTGTTGTTACAATGGTTTAGTTTAAAAATGACTAAGGTAGTTTTTTTAACACTTCATTTAATTTGTCGAACTTCTTCTTTTTTTGGTTGGATAATATTATCATCACATTTATTACTATCTTCGGTGCGAATAGTAATTCCGTAAAATTTGTATGTATGAATGTCTATTTGAAACTCATCTTCACTACTGCTTAATTCATAAATTTACCAGTCATTTTGCCATATTTAAAAGCGCTTGGTCGTTTTAAATATTAAGAAAAAGACTATATAGCAAAGAAAAAGGCTAAATATACTACTAAAATAACTTAAAATTATTTTCAAAATACAACACTGTTTATCACTGCTATATGTAATTTATTCAACTTTTCGATGCAAACTGAGTCATTGTTTATAAAATAGCCTGTGCCTCACAGAGTTTGTTTGTCCACTCGGGTGGACAGCCGTCCTCAAAGAGTTAATATCTGCACCTATACCATTATGGAACATCGGCATATCATTGGCAGTACTTAGAATATCTAACTAAAATGACCAATCCAGTGATTGAACTTTTATTTAACTTTTTTATAGAATGTTTTAAAGCTTGAAAGCTGTTTTTTTTAAATTTCATTTCTTTGATACATTAAGTACATACATATAGATCTAAGAACAACGTCCAATGGACTTCTTTACTGTGATAAAAGTACAAGAAGGTAAACAAAACATTAATTAAATGGATTTTTTATATTAGAAGTAGATTATTAGAATCGGTTTTTCCTTTTGTTATAAATTTGATTTATCATGTAGGCTGTAATTAATTCTAATACAAATGGAAGATTTACAATTACCGAAGTGCTATTTCCTATTTGCACAAGTATCCACCTATTTTTTTTCTTTTTTTATTGTTTCAACAGCAATCAAAACTCTTACCTTACATGTTTTAAAAGCTGTTTCTAGAAGACTTATGACCTAACGTATTTTATGAAAGGCAACCATCGGTTTACCATTGTCCTATATGTGGAGTTTTATATTAGCTCTTACGTCTAATAGTTTTTGCTATTTTTATTTGTATTTTTCAAATGGCAAAAGAAAACTTTTGTGCTCTTGAAATAATACTTTTTGGGGATATTGCTAATACCAATGCCAATAGCTATTGAAGAAAAAACTATATTAGAAATGCATTTTTCAATTTCAATGGTGCCCCAAGATCTAAAATAATGACTTGTCCTAATATAGATATATAAAATAACCATGAGTATTTTCTTTTAGCTTTTATAACTCGTTCTTAATTCAGGTTCAGAAAAAATAAAATTTATTACAATAGTTTCTTATCATACATCAATGTTCATTTAATATTTTTGTTTGAGCTTTGTGAAAAATAAGACAAAACTAAAAATGAATGTATGTAACATCTTCATTAAATAAATAAGAACTAAGTACCATAATTAAAATAATTTCCTATAATGTAAATATATGTAATTAGTTCATTCGACAACAGAAATATTAAAATAATACATTTTCGTTGTTTGTTATCGACATTCTGTAATTTCAGAAATTTCAATCTTTAGGATTTTTGCCTAAAAAATGTGTAGCACTATCAATATCGTTAATCATTATTTTATCTATGTTTTTCGTAAACTTAACTTTTTTTAAATATTTTGCCGATACACATTGTGCTAATTGTGTATGGAATGTGGGTCACATGTCGTTAGTACGATGACATTTTTGTTTTTATTTGAATTTCTTGTTCGGCGTAGAATACAAAATACAT
>NW_020538040.1:9917328-9936976 GCF_003426905.1 Ctenocephalides felis
TATATATATATATATATATATCGTGGATATAAAAAAATACAAATTGAATTCATTTGAATGTCAATATAAATATAACTCAAATCAATAAATTACAATAAATTAAATATGAAACTAATTTAAAAAAATAAAATAAAACAAATAAAAAGTAACAAGAATAATAATAATATTAATAGAACGATTGTGCAGTGAAAGTATTTTTTGAGGCTAATTATCATAAGTAATACAAAAATATCTACATAAGCAAAGTTTTTCATAGCATTGATACAGATATTTCTTTCTTAAGTTAAACAATATATATTTAGATTTTTTTTTTCAAATTTTATGTTGTTCAACCTAAGTAATTGAACTGCAATTTATTGACAAAATTTTGCTATCATCGCCTAAAATCCATTTAAAAAAATAAAATATAAGACTTTTTACCCCGCCTATGAGTTAAAAACATATAAATGACAAGTTTTAGAACAATAACAAAAGAATATGTTTCATTTAATAATATTATTAATTATTAATAATTAACTGTAGATTATTCATACTAAACATAGTTGTTTGTTTGATATGTATTATGTGTTGTCATGTAGTTGATTTGAATTTCACAACATAATCTATTAACTAATACTATTTCACAACACAATCAAATTGGACCTAAGTCTGTAAATATTTGTATTTTGCATCCTAACAGTTGTCTCAAAACCTACATAGTATACAAGTATTCACAGACTTACAGCAGGATATCTTGAATTCCAAGGCAAACTTACTATAATGACTGGACTATACGCTTCAACTTAGATACATTATACTACTATATCAGTCTAAATACTGTCAAAATGTCATGTATTTGTTGTGCATTCAGGCGTTTTACACATAAACTGCAACGTCACTCGTATGTTATGAAGTTGGGTCAGAAAGACCCTGTTATCTAAGATCGTTTTTTTTGATATTTGTGCTGTCTCTAGGTTAGGTTTTCTATCTGACAACGTGAGAAATACGCCTGACTGCACAGCAACCACTTAACTTTTGACAATATTTAGAACGATTTAGTATAAACAGTTCTAAATAACAAAGCCTTCCCATAACATCAGTCTGTTGTAAGGCAGAATAGGTCCATAAGCTTGACTAATCCTATGTCTGACTCTAAACTTGACTACTTATCTAACATTTGTCTAACACTTATATACCAATCTGTCGTTTACAAATATATTAACGAAATCTAACAGTAACACTAATGACCACGTTACTTAGATTTTGATTTTCTAACAAAATGCACTTTTACATAGTAGTCAACCTAATAAATAGTTTCAATTTCATTTCTGCATTTAATTAATATTTTTATACGGTTTTATTACATTATTTCCTTAAAGGTAGATGCATTATCCTGGCGCAGCTTTTGCGCGGTCAAAGCTTGTTAGTAGTTTACGACTGGCAAAAGGGTACGAGAACTCGATAATGTTCAAAACCGCACATTCAGTTTGCATTTGTGACGAAATGAGATTTTTAATTATGTTAATTATATTTACTTCCATTATAATAACACGTAAATGAGTTGTGCCATTTTCATGTGAATTTTAATTTGATATTTCCATGCTAACGGTGCATATGAACCAATACTGGTAGGTATCATTTTTTATAAACATAGGAGACACGAGAGATAATCTTTTCTACTACTCATAGTAGTAAATTTTAATAAAAATCATTTTTTGTAAATGAATTTCTTTTGAGCATCTATAGAATTTAGTTCCAATTACAACTTTGCAGAAACTTTTCAGTTGGTTCATTTTTAAATCCTATAACCAGCTTTTTGGTGATAGTTTGTTTTTTTACTAATGAGTGTAGACAAACTCTAAACAAAATAGTGGTGTATGGCATCGTGCCTTGAGGAAAATTGCCACAACTTCACGTACTGTAATTTAAATTTTTTAAAAGCTCAGAAAAAATAGATTTTTTTTATTATTTTTGCTAATACTAAAAACAATTGAAGTATTTGAATGTTGAAAACATTCTTTTTTGAAAGTACTGTTAGTTTTTAAAAACTTACTTTTATAAATTTTTTGAGAACTAATTTTTTTTTGAGATTTTTCAAACTGAATATTTTTAAAAGTGATACCCATTCATATCGGTTGATACAATATACAAATTATCTGATTTTGGACCGCCAAATAGTATTTTTTAGGTCTCCGAAACTGCTGGACCTACCTTTGTAAAAATTCAATCAATTATTTATTACGTCAATACAGGTAGAATGCTTGTCAATACATATTGAATCATTTAAAACGGATACTCCGCTCTCTCAAAATCCTAATTTCAATTTTCTGCACTCTTTGCTCCGTATCTTTGAAACGACTAGACCTGCCTTTGCCAAAAACTAATCAACACGTTTCCTTATCAATAGAAATCGAATGCTTTTTGAATAATTCAAATCGGTAGAGCGGTGCTCCCGAAAACGTCGACAAAAAATTATATCTATTCATACATACATACAACATACACATTCATTTTTCTAAGATATGTCAAAATGTTCAGAAATTTCTGAAACGTGAAAGTATGCAAAAAGTTTTATTTTTTATTTTTGGACAGTTACTATAACTTACCCTATAAGAACCTAATTAACTAATGTATATGTTAACACATTCTCTGCTGCGCACGCATATGTTGCGTGAAACCGTTGTATTATTTCAAACAGAATCAGTCCTATTTCTCCTATTTTTGTACATGTTTTTTTAAATTTTCGGCTAGTTTGTTCAGAAATAGTTTTATTTAATATTAAATGAATAAGAAAGTTTAGAGCAGGGGGTAGTATAAGCAACAGAAGTATAGATAAAAGATTAGATTAAAAAAATTAACTTACTTAAAAGATTTGATTAGATAAAAAGAATTGAACTAACTCAAGTAATATTTTAAATTTAAATCAGTGTAAACATCTACAGAACCCTTTGTGCAAAATATATAACAATGAATGAAAAATAATAAATATTACATAAAAGTATCTAATAAACTATAAATAATACTTCAAAATAAATAATAATGAATTGAAATCATGATACTGAACCAATTACTACCAATATTTGACATTTTAACATACAATTCATTGCATATATCCTTAAACTTGTAATATTTGTAAGAAACTATATTCTAAATAGTAAACCCTTTACTGGAAAAGGTATGGGTCAACCCTTCTGTAAGTATACGTACTAGAATATAGTCATAATTAGACAATTTTCGTTATTTTAGTACCGGACACTTAGTGCGTACAAAGTTATATTCTCATAAGAGTTGACCAACCCTTCTGGACGTTATATTACTATGAAACTAGACATAGTTCAGCATTATAATATTTACAAAAAATTTGTTTGAATTTATTTATATTTTTTTAGTAAATCTGATTTTGGATTTAAAATCCTGTTTCTCTATTGGTTGTTCAAAAGCTTGTAGAAATAAAAATTGGTTGAATTAAAATATTTTTGTTACGTTTAAGCAATTGTATTCAAATATTCTAAAATTACATAGAAGTAAATCAATCACATCTTTTTTTTCTTCAACAATATTTTATTCGAATGATGGTTTATTCTATTATTTGTGATGCATGTTCTCTTTTAATCGATTAACTTCACTATCTTCTTCAGTAATTTTTCTTCTTCAGTAATAATCAAGTCTAGTATATTTTCTAAAACTCACTTCTTTGCGAATTTGTTTTTAAAATTTCAGCTACATGTAATCTCATTTTCATTTTGTCATTTTGTTTCATCATTATCTAACGACTAACTAGAATTTGTTCCTCAACAATTTGTTTTTTAGAAATAGTTTTTTTTATTATGTTTTTTTTTTTTGAAATTCTTTAAAATGTAGTTTGTTTAAATAATGAAAAAATTGAATTCTTTGAAACTATAATTTTTTTGTTGAAAATATTGAATTTTTTTTTTAAGTTTTTCAAAAACTACGAAATTTTTTGGATACCGGCTACACAAGCAAAAGTCTTTTTGAATTAATCTAATCGGATGATCCGTTCTTTCAATAACTGCATGACCATTTTTACACTATTTGCGCTTCATACTTGCAAAAGGGCTAGGAAGTGCTTTTTGCAAAAATGCTTAGCGATCGAGTACGAACTGAATGATTTTTTAATCATACAAATCGGTTATTCTATACTGTCGAAAATATTGAGAACATTTATTTGAACTATATAAATAAAGTTAAAATTAAAAATCTTGGTACGGAACCCAAAAAATTGACACAAAATGTGTAAATGTGTGAAAATATAAAATATCTGATAATTTGATATGCATAAACATTTTTGACCGCCAAATCGCATTTTTCCAAATTTTTTTATTGATAGTTCATAACAGCTAGACCTGCTTCTCCAAAAATTTAAACAGTTTTTTGTTTGGTAAATTCAAATGTTTTTTGAATTATTCAAATCGGACTCTCCGTTCTCTTAAAAACTGAAATACCATTTTTGGCTCTTTTTGCCCTGTATATTCAAAATGGTTAAACTTTCCTTTGCCAAAAACTATTCAGCACGTCTTCTTGTCAATACAAATCGAATGTTTTTTAAATTATTCAAATCGGTTGATCCGTGTTCCCGAAATCGTCGACGAAAATTTGTTTGAAACACACACACATACATCAATTTTTTTTAAGGTATGCCAAAATGTTCGGAAACCTTTGAAACGTAAAGATATATAAAAATTTACATTTTCGATTTTTTGCGATTACTATAACTTGCCCTACGGGAAGTTAATAATAAAAGTTCTAGTTTTAAAAATAATCTATTTGAAAACATTTAATATTCTTCGAATATTTTGTTACGGTACCGAAAGTTCCAGCAATTTGCCTTAAGGCCATACACCACTAGTTTAATTTTTAGAGCCTAATACTTAGCACTACTTAATTAGAAAATTTCAATACATAATCTGAAACGACAACTCTTGGTTATCAAAAAATCATTTTTAAAAAAAGTTTTTACTAACAATTGTAAGGTCATGTGTAAATTATGTAATTGTTACAGTTTAATACTATTATTGTGCGTAATTTTTCATTAAAAAAAAATTATATTAGCTATTTTTAAAGCCCTTATAGTATCTCATACAAAATATTATTTTTGCAAGGTTTCTTAAAGCACTAGGTAAAAATAATAATTTTTACCATTTCGACCTCAACACTCCACCATTTCATTCATCAACCTAATAACAATCTAAGTAGAAAATAATTTTCCCCAAAGGGTTTTCCAACCCTTCTGCATGTACCTACAGCCCCATGTAGCTATCATAAACTACTAACTACAGCACAAGTAAAACTAACCGCTCTTCCTGTACAAATGAAGCGATGTGTTCAGTGCGTCAAAAGCTCCCGTCGCGGCAACACGGAGCTTTCGGGCGCAGCTTTAAAGCACGTGCTACGCGGAAATCGGACAGAGGAAGAAATTTATATTAATTAGTGATCGAAAGTGATGAAGGGATAATAAATAATAATAAGTGTGTATGTGAGGACTTTTTCAGTGATTAGTGGTAAAAATATTTGTGTGCTTTGGATAATTTTAAGAGTTTATTTATCTGATTGAAGCAGTGTGCACGCACTATTGACGCAGCAGTTGGATAAAATTGTAATATAAGACTGGTTGAAGTAAAAACCTATTTTTTTTTTTTGATTTTATAGTAAGTCAGGAAACGCTATTATAAATCTATTTCCAAATTCACTGCGTATTATTAATTTTTTCCCAAAAGCTATTACTTATAGTTGAATTTAAAAAATGCAGGATACCAAAAAATACAGAATATTCAGAAAGATGGCTTGAAGCCAAAGCTCGACGCTGCGTCTTTTTTTTGTAAAAGTCTACTGAAGAGTTGAAAACAATTTCAATAAAATTTTCTTTATGAAAAATGCAATATGTAAAATACGTATAACAATTTAATATACGTATAAGTATCCTAACTAATACGCAAATTAATTTGAAACTAATAAAGTTTTATTATAATTTTAATTTCCAAATATTTGTTTTAAAAACTCAGGTTTTGATATTCGTTATATTGTCTGTCTGTCTGTCAAATTCATTTTACTAAAATTAATTAAATTATAATATAAATCCAAAAATCATATTTAGAATTTACAGAGTGAGCTTTTCTACACTTTTTAAACCTATAAAATATTTTTTATGCATTTTACTAAAATTAATAAAATTAATAATTAAATTGTAACATAAATCAAAAAATTATATTAAAAATGCTCAAAATGGGATTTTTTACACTTTTTATATGTATAAAATATTTCTTATGAATTATGTTTTGAATCTAGAATATGTATTACTATAAAATTAAAACAAAAATATTTTTTGTTCAAAACATTTAGAATATTATAAGGGAGTAGGTGGTACCAAAAACTTTTTTTTTTAAAAATACAATGATTATATTTTGCATTTTAAATATTACGTTATAGTCTTTAATAATTTTCTGCAAAATTTAATGATTTTATGATACAATAAAATAATTTTTTAATTGGAATGTTTAAAGTATAAGAAAACAGAAACATTTTTAATAAAACAATAAAAATTAACAGAAATTACAGTATTTCTAAATTAAAGCTTTTATTTCTAAAGTAAAAAAATAGAAATATTTCTAATAAAGGGCTTAATATAACTAAAAATTGCAGATTTTTTTTGTAATATCAAATCCATAGCGAAAAAATAATTAATATAACAAAAATCATTTTATATCTAAAATCACTTTAAAATATAGTGTTCTTATCCCGTTTAATACGCTTTCTCGTAAAAGACTTGTTTTTGGTTTGCCTCATGGAAAATTGTTTTAACTTATTGTAATATCAAATTCATTGCAAAAAAATAATTAATAAAATATGAATAAATTTATGTCAAAAACCACTTTGAAATATAGTGTTTCTATCCCGTATAATACGCTTTCTCGTAGAAGACTTGTTTTTGGTTTGCTTTCTAAAAATCGTATTAACGGGATTGTACTTTAAATATTAAAAAAAAAATATTGCCCTAGGGCAGGTCCATGAATTAAGTTAAACTCTAACTCGATTCAGGAGAGAATAATGTGAGAAATTTCCCATTGCCATTTCACACCGCAGTGCCCAAAATGGTCTTATTTTCAATTATATGTATATATATTTTTGATCTATATTTACAAGTAAAAATTGACATCACTGCTGCATGATACCAGGTTATCTAGAATTTGTAACAGGTTTCTGTCCACACAAGAAAGTGCGCTTAACCGTTACGCCATAGTACACTGTATATATATATATATATATATATATATATATATATATATATATATAGAACCTTATAATAAACCAAAACGTTTTTAATTATGAAATAAATTTTTCGTTATTTTTTTAAGTAAAAATTGACATCACTGCTGCATGATACCAGGCTATCTAAAGTTTGTAACAGGTTAGCATGTCCACATAAAAAAGTGCGCTTAACCGGCACACTGTATACATGAAAAACGTATCACAAACCAAAACGTTTTTAATTATTTTTCAATATAAAAGTAATATAATAAAAATAATAGACAATTCATTTTAAGTTTATAGAGCAGAAAATATTCAGTGTTGCATTAAATGCACATTTGATACAAATAGTTCCTCATTATTATTTTTCATGTTTATACTTTTATTATAAGCAGCACTATGTTTTTAATTAGGAAAATATGCATACACTTATTAAAACATATGTGTACTATAAAAATACTCTTTTCAAAAAGATATTTACTAACAATTAAGTAAAATATACAGTTTTCGCGGTTATTTTACACGCAAAACAACATCAAAAACTCCATATTTTATTAGAGCAAGCAGCAATTCATGAAGTCTTTTTACTCTTCTGTTGTAGAATTACATATTTATATTTACACTAATTAATTCAGTTCGCACGGAAACATTTGAACCGTCTGATGATAATTTTCAATATAAATTCTACTGAATAAATTTACATGTGATGTGTAAATTTAAAGATTTTAAAAGAATGAGAATATGGAAGCTGTTGGAACAAAACATCACATTTTTACATACATAGACTCGTGTCCTTTGATCTTTGATATATATCTATTTAAAAAAAAGCTAAATTTATTTTAAGAAAAAGCTCTATTCAATATAGATAGCATGTACAAATTTGTTTAAAGCACATGTTATCTTAATAATTTTAAAAAAACCTTACACTTTTTTAATATTATTCAGAAATATAAATTATATTATATTTGGTCATGAAATTGATTAATTTATTTTATAATTTAGTATAAAATTTATATAATTAGTAGTACCACCCCAAGCCAGGTTTGGGAGATGTGTTAAACTCCAACTCGATTAAGGGGAAAGTAGTGTGATAAAATTCCCATTGCCTTTCCACACCCCAGTGCTCAAAGTGATATTATTTTCACTGGGAAACATATTTTTAAGTGAAAACTGATATTACTACTGCATGATATCAGGTTTTAAGGTTACGCCACGGAATACCATACAATTTTTATAAAATTTATAAATGTTAATCTATATTAAAACAATTCAATAAATCTTCTATTACAATTTAAGTGATGTAAAATTCCAAAAATTGGAAATATTAGACACAAAAAATTTGAAACCACAGTTTGAATTTTGCTGCATTTTTTAAGCATGTAGAATGAAAAGTATTAAAATAAAATGATGAATGTCTCTAAATAGACAAAAAATTGTCCAATTGTTTACTTGTTCGTTATTCTAATAATTTGATTCTAATAATTCTGGATTTGAATATTGATTACACCACCAATTAATAAATGTTTGGATATCAATTAAAAACCCGAATCAATTTGCACTTTGTTTGTTCTGAAAATTTTATATAATGACAGCATGAGTTAAAAACTAATACAAAAAAAAACAAATTTAATACAAACAAATACGTGTTTTGTTAGTTTTTTATTCGTTTTATAACTCGTAAATAGAAACATAAAAATGAATAATGATTATGAATCAAAACTATGTCTAAATAGTAGTTGCGTTCGAAAGTATATCATTTTAATTTAAAAAAAAAAAAATATTTATTATCAAGTAGTTTACTATTTTATAATCCATACTGAATGTACCAACTTTTGATAAAACTTACCAATACACTTTAGTACATTTTTTTTAAAGTGGAGCCTCTCAAAGTAAACTAATTTCGAAAATTTTAAATTTATTCAAAAGTGTTTATTCTTGAAAATTTGGAGCAATTATGTCAATAATTTTGACTGTGGTCCTAAAAATATTATTTACGGTTACGGATCCAAAGTTTAAATGAAAAAAAATAATAAAAATTAACCACAATAACCGAAAAATGGTCACAATTCCATCAAAACTCTAAATTTCATTTTGAGGGTCTTTTTGTACTACAATTTTTTTATTATAAAACTATCGAATATTTTACTATTATACGATTCTAATTAAATGCACCAACTTTTGATAAAACTTGCCAACACACTTTACTAAAAAATTTTCAAAAGAGGGCCTATCAAATTTCATCAATTTTGAAAATTTTAAACTCACAATTCATCAAAAAATCCTAATTTTTGAAAACTTGAGGCAATTGTGTTATTATTTTTGCTGTGGTCTTAGAAATGTTATTTACAGTTACAGTTCCAAAGTTTAAATGAACAAAAATTACCAAACCAAAACTTTAGGTTGCACTTTAAGCTCATAATTCACAAACTACATTGAAACCTTTGTTTCAATTTTTTCATGATAATTATGATTATTACTATCTCCTCTTTTGGACGTTTTATAATCTAGAAAATGTGTGTATTTATCATATTCAAAATATTTTAACAAACAGTGTAACCGCTAAAACGTACTTACCACAAATCTAGAATTTAAATCTGGATTTTATATTCCTTTGTAAAATACTTCTATCATGAATTTCAACGTCTTCTGTGTTTGTAAAACGTTGAAAACTTTTAAATCCATGACTTAATAATAACAACACAAATACTTATTTTTAAAAGCAAACTTTTTAAATACTGCAACGGTGCCATTTGCATTTTAGGAACCGCTAAAAGAACGCGCGTGAACTAGTTAACCTACAATATTGCCAACTTAAAATTTCAAGTATAAACCAAGGGAAGTAAAATTAGCCAACCTACACTGTTGCCAACTTAAAATTGCAAGTACAAACAAACACGAGTGAAGCTAGCCAACCAACAGTATTGACAACTTAAAAATCTAATTACAAACAAGCGCAAGTGAAATTAGCCAACATACAGCGTTGCCAATTTAAAATCCCAAGTACGAACAAACGCGAGTAAAGCTAGTCAATCAACAGTATTGTCATCTTAACCCTTTCCACTCGCAAGCCGCTCCTCCGGCGGCAAAATCCATATAAGTCTCGGAATTCGCGAGTGAAAAGGGTTAAAATATCAAATACTCTGAAACTTATTTTATATATCAAATTTAAAATTGTTATTCAAATCTTCAATATGCCTAATATATACTACTTATTTAATATTACTCAATTTTTGCTAAATATATATTTTTCCAAAATTTATCTCTTATATGTTATTTTGTTTCAAAACATTTTTATTCATGTAGCATACCTTTTGCCTACATGTTATGACCCGCATGTTGTTTTTCTGATATTCTATTTGTGAAAGACGAACATACAATATTATTGATTTGGTCTCTGATATATAAATATAATTATGTAAACATTAACAATGATATATTATCTATATATATTTGTGCTTACTCAAACATTATATATACATACATAGAAAGTTCAAGTTTTTATGTATAGTTTATATTATTTATGTATTTCTGTTAGCTGAATCATTGTAAAGGTTCAAAGGATTTTTGCCATCACAAACGATATATTCAACTTTTATGTAAAATATTTTTTCATAAAAGTTGAATATGTCATATATCCTTTCTTATAAAGTTTGAATTATTGACACTATTTTTTTTTAAATAAAATCTAACGAAAAATCGAATTATATACATAAAAATTATAATTGAGCTTTGGGGGCTTATTAATTATTATTAGTAAATATTAATGTTTAAACTAAAAATGATTTAGATAGGAAATACCTCACTTCTCCTTCCAGTGAATTTGCATATTTTTAACTCCATATTCTAGAATTGTATATTATTACTTCAATTTTTAATATAAGTAAAGTGAAGATAAAAAATAATGACATGTTTTATATAGAAAACCATCTCTAATGCAATAAATTGCAAAAAATGAAAAGTTTTCAATTGAACTATTGAACAGATACCAATAACGAATCCTCTTGAAAAATTATTATTGGATTTTATGAAAGAAGAAAATATTTAATAATATTCCAATCATGAATTTATTTGTATGATTTGATTTAAAGAAAAACATTGCTATATATAAACATTGAGTAGATCAGGATAAATAAATATGTAATTATAATATTTATTAATTTATATTATAATAATTTCACACACGCATTATTTTATTTTCGTATCTTCATCTATTATGAATTTTTACATCATTTTTGAACAGAAACGCTTGAACATAAATATTTAAATAAATATTTTCAAGTTGAAATGAATATCGCTATTGTTTGATACCAGGCTCTGACCAACACCCCCTTATATACATACTAGGGTTTATACAAATACCCACATTTCAGAAAACCGGGTTTCGAATTTTAATTTTACTAGAAAACCGGTTGTAGCCTGTTTTCGAATTTTATATAGAAAATGAATTTTTGCTCGAATATTCTCGAAACGCTTTCATCTATCTTTTATATTTGGCTATAGTTATCATTTTCCATTTATACAGTGAAAACCGACTTTTTTCACTAAAAAACTGGTTTTCAAATTCCATAATTTTCGTCAAATAATCGGTTTTTGAAAACCGACAAACCCTAGTACATACATTAATAAAATTGCTTGATATACAATTTCACATAAATAAGCAACTAGACAAAAATTTTAAAAATTACTTTATTAAAATTAATTTATTTTTCACAATAAATACTTCTATTTTACCTAGTAATTATCAACAATCTTCAGTGAACAAGTTTGACCAGCATTTTAATATTTTTTCATGGAATAAATGAACAATTCCTATTTCTTAGAATAACTTACAAACACAGTTTTATGAATAATAAAATCGATACTAATATAGAAATCTCTATGAATATTTAATTGGTCGTTTAGAGGACGGCGATGGAGTGGAAATCCTTTCAAAAATAATATTCATGTGTTATTTATTAATATTTTGTGATTGATGATCAGCAGGACGAGAAAAATAGATTTAATCCTATGTTTTTGGATATTGATAAATAGATAATATAGCCAAAAGGACGAGGATCACGTTTTATTATAATGTTGATCTGACAGTTTTTTACAAGTTTGTTAAAATTTAAACAAATATGGAGGGTGGGTCAATATGTTAAGATCAGCAAATTGTGTCTTTGTTTTAAGTATAAACATTTTAATTATTGTTGCAAGGCCAAGGCTCTTGGCACTGCTCTACGATTGCTTCAATTGGTGTTGTGTCTTTGATATAAAAATTATGTAAATCAATTATGGCACTGGTGTACTGTCAACAAATGTTTTCCAGTAAAATTATACAGCGTCATAAAAATATTAATAGCTCTTCTTATTTATGAGGACCTTCAATAAAAACTACTATGTCGAACAACCTTTAAACAATAAAATTTTGATGACACACTTTCAATTTTTGCTCTAGATTGACTAAGTTAATGTTGTAATATGCAGCTTAAGAGCAAAATTACTAATAGCTTATTTGGCAAAAAATGTTCTAAATTAGATTGTTTTCGGAATAAAAGTCCTTATTCCTTTGACATACAAATTAGGTAAATCGGATCTGGCACTGACGTTCACCAATAACCGTTTTTCAGTAAAAATATAAAGTTTTTTTTTTATTAATGAAGACATCCACTGAGAAGTGCTACATAGATTTTGGAGGACTTCATTAACTCTAAAAATTTTTGTTCTGAATTGGTTATATTGTAACATGAGGCTTGAGTGAGAAAATTGGATGCAAAAACTACTAAGAGTTTTTCTGGAGGAAAAAATCCTGAATAGAATTGTGTTCCAAATGAAAATTCTTATTCCTTAGACATAAAAAATTAGATAAATCAGTTCTGTCCTTGGCATTTAGCAACAAACGTTTCCCAATAAAAATGTTAAGTTTTTTTTCAATAATAAGGACATTGACCAATAACTGCAACATAGATTTTGGCGGACTTTATTCTCTCTCATAATTTTTATTCTGAATTGGTTGGTGAGAAAATTGGACGCAGAAACTACTATTAGTTGTTCTAGAAAAAAACTCCTGAATTGAATTGTGTTCCGAACAAAATCCTTGTTCTTTGGACATAGAAATTAGGTGAATCAGTCCTGGCACTTGCGTTCAGCAACAAATGTTTTTTCGGTAAAAATATGAAGCATAATAAAAAATGATCAAGGTTCTTTTTATGGACTAGAACCTTTACCAAAAGCTAGTACATAATATTTGAAAGACTCATATTCAAATTGTTATTCTAAATTGTTTATATTGGAATTGTAACATGCAGCTTAACTAGGATTTTGAATTTAATTAGTTTGCATTACTTACAACCTGATATCAAACAGTAATGATATCAGTTAGCACCGGCACAAAGTAAAAATAGCCATTTCGAGGTAATTGAACTTATAGACCTTGGATTATACTCTAGTAAATATAGGTAGTAAAGACAATATCACAATTACTCATAGAACAATTACAGGAAAAAAACAATCATCAGATTGCCTTCTGATCAAAATTTTTAGACTTGGCCAGGAAATATTAATATTAATGTTATTGGCCTCCTTAAAAGTAAAGGTTTTACCATTTGAAACTTCTGCTTTTCCAAATTAAGTGAAAATCCTAAGTATGGTCTAGACTAAATTATGGGCATCATGTTGCCATTGAAATGATTGTTATTATTATGAATTTTTGGCTGCATAAAAAATGGATAAATATATAATAAATATAGTGGTAAATGTAGTGATATCAGTTTGCACTAGAATAAAGTTAAATTATAGACCTTGGATTATCTTTTAGTAAATTTTGGTAGTAAAAACAACATCACAATTACTCATAGAACAATTACAGGAAAAAAACAACCATCGGATTGCCTTCTAATCAAAATTTATAGACTTGGTCAGGAAATATTCACATTAATATTTTTGGCCTCCATGAAAGTAAAGGTTTTACTATTTGAAACTTTGGCTTTACCAATTTTAGTAAAAATCCAAAGACAAGCCTAGACAAAATTATGGGCATCATGTTGCCATTGAAAACATTATTTTTGTGATTTATTTTTGGTTCAAAGTAAAAATCTAAAGTCTGGTCTAGACTAAACTATGGGCATCATGTTGCCATTGAGATCATTATTTTTATTATTTATTTTTGGTAGCATTTTTTATAAAAATAAATAAACATATATAATAAATATGGTGGTATAAGTGGTGATATCAGTTCGCACTGGAACAAAGTAAATTTATAGTCCTTGGATTATCTTTTGGTAAATCTAGGTAGTAGGAACAACATCACAAATACTCATAGAACAAGTGCAGAAAAAGTAAAACCATAAGATTGTTTTCTATTAAAAAGCCAGGTAGCAAAAACAATATTACAATTGGTCGAAGAACAATAACAGAGAAGAGACAACTATTAGGTAGACTTCCAATAAAAAGTTAGGTGGTAGACCACACGCCACAATTACTCGCACAAGGAACAACCATTGAGTTGCCTTCTAACAAAAAACTAGGTTGTAAAAAATACATAAGTAGTCTTCTAATAAAAATTCAGTTGGTTGAAACCTCACCACAATTACTCGTAGAAAAATCAACCATTGAGTGGCCTTCTAACAAAAAGCTAGGTTGTAGGAAACACATTACAATTACTCAGAGAATGGGTGTAATAATTTATCCGGCGAAAAATAGATTACTTTTCTAATAAAAAACTTTACTTTTTTGCCTTCGTGGTGCTTGTACCTACCCTAACTCTTATTAGCATCGAATCGATTGATGGTTTGCATGTCGATATTGTCTATATGTCGTGTAGAACTGTGGAATATAATATAAAGCCATTCTTTCTACGACACTGTCGACGACGTAATTATTTTTCAATACATTTATTGGAATCTATAGTTTTCTACCTGCAAAGTATTTCCAGGTAAAATATAATGCGTATCATAGCTGAATCCTACAAACGACATAATCATAAAACAAATAATTTTAGTTGGTGTATAAATAGACAAAGAAGATATAAATGACTTTTTTGTTTGATTGAACTGGGCTTAGAATTGATTTTTACAAAACAAATTTAGTAGCATATCTTGAGCCAAACTTTACGCCTACCATTAAATTAGTTATTATAACCAAACCACTTCTCAGAGGCCTATATTATTTTAAGGTGTTTGATTTGACTTTCAACTCTATCACCATGCAAAGTTTGATCAAAATTAAAAAATAGTAAACCTAAGGTTCTCCTTGTTAGCAAAGATTTTGAACAAAAAAGGTATTTTTTGAAATAAAAAAAAGTATTTAGTATCTTTCTTTTATACTAAGTGTTATTTGAGCTGTTTGTGAAATGTCAAAAAACGATCTTAGATAACAGAGTCCTTCTGACCCAGCTCCGTAACATACGAGTGACGTTGCAGTTTATGTGTAAAACTGCTTGAATGCATAGCAAATACATGGCATTTCGACTATATTCAGTACGATTAAGTAGCATAATGTATGGAAGTTAGAGCGTAACATGGCCTTGCCATAACATTGGTCTGTTGTGCGGCCGAATCGGTCCAGTAAAGTTTTATTTTTGTCATGATTATCCTTTGTATTTCGGTCACGAAACAATTTATTTGGAATTATTTAAAGGTATTTTTCGAAATAAAAAAAGGTTTTAAAAGGTTTTTTAAACCTAGTAATTTTCTATCATACTAAGTGTTATTTGAGCTGTTTGTGAAATGTCAAAAAACATCCTAGATAACAAGGTCTTTCTCACTCAGCTCTATAACATACGAGTGGCATTGCAGTATATGTGTAAAACGTCTGAATGAACAGCAAATACATGACATTTTGGCAGTATTCAGTATGATTCAGTAGCATAATGTATGCAAGTTGGAGCGCAACATGGCCTTGTCATAACATTGGACTGTTGTGCGGCCGAATCGGTCCAATAAAGTTCTATTTTTGTCTCGATTATCATTTCTATTTGGTCACAAAACAATTTATTTGCAACTATTGAACAATTTATTTTCTTTTAAAGTCAAAATCAACTATATTACTTAATGCTTCAAAAACTTGAGACTCCTAAAATATGTTGAGCTAATTTGGCTTAATATTACGTCGGTTTTACAGATAGCAACCCTAACAGTTTTCTCATTTTTGTGTGATAAATATTACTATTAAAATATCCGTAATAGGGGGAATATTCATTGATGCAGCAATGCCGGATGAGGGCTATTTTCACTTGGAAACATATTGCTATCTATATTTCCAAATGAAAACTGATGTCACTACTGCTTGACATCAGGCTCCTCATAGGGGGATCAAACCTGGGACCTCTGATTCAAGTCTAGTCGTTCTACTTATGTACGAGTGAGCCCACTAACAAACAAACAAAGATCCCTCGACATACTGAAACATCGCCAAACACAACAATTTTCTGGTCACTGCAATCTGCCTACTAACCCCCTTACTAAAACTTCCTCCGCAAAGAAACTCTGTATTTTCCGTGGGGTAAATTAACTAAATAATTCCGAATTGCCTAATTGTATTAATATTCTAATTCGTAATAAAAATCTCGGTGTTATTTTTTGTTGATAGCGCTAAATGGCCCTGCGTGTTGAATTAATTCCTTCGACACGAAACTGCGTTGCTCGCCTTTTGCCGACGATAAAGGACAATAAAATTCGATTTTTTTCTTGACGAAGGGTTATATTTGTAAATAATTTGGCAATGGAAAAATTTGCTAAAGTAAATAAATGAGTAAATTTAAAATTTAAATAAATAGTTAATCGTTTTTATTAGTACCAGATGCTGTGTGTGATGATACATTTTGTTATTTGTTTGTATCTTAACTTGAATTTTGCTGATATTGTTCTTACTCCATCCATTGTTGTTACAATGGTTTAGTTTAAAAATGACTAAGGTAGTTTTTTTAACACTTCATTTAATTTGTCGAACTTCTTCTTTTTTTTGGTTGGATAATATTATCATCACATTTATTACTATCTTCGGTGCGAATAGTAATTCCGTAAAATTTGTATGTATGAATGTCTATTTGAAACTCATCTTCACTACTGCTTAATTCATAAAATTTACCAGTCATTTTGCCATATTTAAAAGCGCTTGGTCGTTTTAAATATTAAGAAAAAGACTATATAGCAAAGAAAAAGGCTAAATATACTACTAAAATAACTTAAAATTATTTTCAAAATACAACACTGTTTATCACTGCTATATGTAATTTATTCAACTTTTCGATGCAAACTGAGTCATTGTTTATAAAATAGCCTGTGCCTCACAGAGTTTGTTTGTCCACTCGGGTGGACAGCCGTCCTCAAAGAGTTAATATCTGCACCTATACCATTATGGAACATCGGCATATCATTGGCAGTACTTAGAATATCTAACTAAAATGACCAATCCAGTGATTGAACTTTTATTTAACTTTTTTATAGAATGTTTTAAAGCTTGAAAGCTGTTTTTTTTAAATTTCATTTCTTTGATACATTAAGTACATACATATAGATCTAAGAACAACGTCCAATGGACTTCTTTACTGTGATAAAAGTACAAGAAGGTAAACAAAACATTAATTAAATGGATTTTTTATATTAGAAGTAGATTATTAGAATCGGTTTTTCCTTTTGTTATAAATTGATTTATCATGTAGGCTGAAATAAATTCTAATACATGTGAAAGATTTTCAGTTACCGAAGTCCAATTTCCTATTTGCACAAGTATCCACCTATTTTTTTTCTTTTTTTATTGTTTCAACAGCAATCAAAACTCTTACCTTACATGTTTTAAAAGCTGTTTCTAGAAGACTTATGACCTAACGTATTTTATGAAAGGCAACCCATCGGTTTACCATTGTCCTATATGTGGAGTTTTATATTAGCTCTTACGTCTAATAGTTTTTGCTATTTTTATTTGTATTTTTCAAATGGCAAAAGAAAACTTTTGTGCTCTTGAAATAATACTTTTTGGGGATATTGCTAATACCAATGCCAATAGCTATTGGAGAAAAAACTATATTAGAAATGCATTTTCAATCAATGGTGCCCCAAGATCTAAAATAATGACTTGTCCTAATATAGATATATAAAATAACCATGAGTATTTTCTTTTAGCTTTTATAACTCGTTCTTAATTCAGGTTCAGAAAAAATAAAATTTTATTACAATAGTTTCTTATCATACATCAATATTTCATTTAATATTTGTGTTTGAGCTTTGTGAAAAATAAGACAAAACTAAAAATGAATGTATGTAACATCTTCATTAAATAAATAAGAACTAAGTACCATAATTAAAATAATTTCCTATAATGTAAATATATGTAATTAGTTCATTCGACAACAGAAATATTAAAATATACATTTTTCGTTGTTTGTTTTCGACATTCTGTAATTTCAGAAATTTCAATCTTTAGGATTTTTGCCTAAAAAATGTGTAGCACTATCAATATCGTTAATCATTATTTTATCTATTTTTTCGTAAAACTTAACTTTTTTTAAATATTTTGCCGATACACATTGTGCTAATTGTGTATGGAATGTGGGTCACATGTCGTTAGTACGATGACATTTTTGTTTTTATTTGGATTTCTTGTTCGGCGTAGAATACAAAATACAATATATATATATATATATATATATTATATATATTATATATAAAAACATGTATGTGTAAATAAGTTTTTCTTATGCGTTACATCTAATAAGAATACAAAGATTTATAAAATAATATTTATATTTTTATATATTTTTATATATAAAATGTTCCAAACGTTTCGACATAATATTGTATGAACTTTCTGATATATGTAAATGATCCTGTCTATTCTTGTACGTGCTTACCTATACCCCCTTTACCTGTCTACTTGTCTACTTATTAACCTTTCTACCTGTCCAGCAGTCGACCTTCCAACTTGTCCAGTTTTTTCTAACTTTTTTCTTGTCTACATGTATATCTGCCTATACGTCTACTTGTCTATCTGTCTATATTCCTACTTGTTTACTTGTCTATCTGTATATCTTCCTTCTTGTCTACTTGCTTACTTGTCTACCAGTCCTTACCTTACCTGTCTACCTGTTTACCTGCTCACCAGTCTACCTGTTCATATGTCTACATGTTCATCTGTCTGCCTGCCAACCTGTTTTACATGTTTACCTGCCTACCTTTTCACCTGTCTACTGTCCCCTTGTCTACTGTCCACCTGTCTACCTGTAATTTGGCTATCAATATTTAGAAATGTTTCTGAAATATCATTTCAGATCATCAAATGTCAATTTCTTCATTCATTCTCTTTGCAATTTTGAAACTGCTGGGCCTGCCTTAGCAAAAATATAATCAATTTTTTCACTCTCACAATTCAAATAGAATTATATTGAATCATTCAAATCGGATGCTCCTTTCTCTCAAAAACTGCTTTTTTT
>NW_020538040.1:9937976-10002331 GCF_003426905.1 Ctenocephalides felis
GGAATATAAAATTTTCACTATCAAAATCAAAAGTAGCAGGAAACAACCTGGTTCAAAAGTACTACAGAGAATAGGAACTTTGTATCAACTATATCAAGAATGAGATTTGGACACACGTTGTCTAAAAACTATCTTGGAGGATAGAAATACTACAAAATTTTATGTGCCAATATCTAGAAGAACCAGAAATATTAGACCATATCTTCTGAGAATTCAAAGGCAAAGACAAAAACAAAGGCAAACAATTAATTTATCATAAGCTGCAGGAAAAAGTACCTAATGTTTTTCCAGTAAATTTGCAAATCTAGCAACAATATTGATATATACAAAATTATCTATAACGTCATTTATAATAATGAGATAAACTTATAAACACATGGAATGTACATAAAATTATATAAATATGCAAAAGCTGACCAAATGATATGATGATCCATAGCCACATAAATAAATAAAAAAAGCCTTGATGAAATGTAACAAAATGTTATAGCCCTGCTACAAGAAAAAACATTAAAGACCAAAGAACTCTTAAAACTCATATGTTTAATCACTTCTTTGCTTAGTTATAATAAATTTTATTTATCAGCAGTATCTCATGTTTATAAAGTTATTACTATACGGTTATCGTATATGGTATGATATAGATAACCTGATGCGTTTATCTGAAGCAATTATATTTTACGATTATATATATATATATATATATATATATATATATATATATGCTATTTATTTCAAACACTAAATTTCATCTATATTTTCTAATAAATTCGATCCTGTTTTCGGAGCATGTTTACCGAATGTGTCACAGCGAGCTGTCCGTTGGACTTTCAAACACAATGAAAATGATTTCATAACATATTCAAAATAATTATATATACACATTTAAAATTCATACGAGAAACATATGTGCTCTTGATGGATTTATGCGTAAATAGAACATAGTTCAAAATTTATTACTCGTTCAGGAGTTAGTTGAATGGATAGACAAGGACTATAGATGATTGGTTGTGATGTACGTAAAAAAACATTTCAAAAATTTTTATTTTGCCAAACTCGATATATGACTAAATTTGGATGAATAATGAATAATATGGATTGTAAAATGTTTTTTTTTTAATAATGCTTGTTGAACAACAATTGGAACTTAGCAGTTCTGATAAACCTTTTCCCTAATAGCGTCGCTTTTTTAGAAGATAACCCAATGATTGTCCTAACTATATTTGATACATTATTTACATAATTATATTTCTAATATACTTCTGATAAATTTTTAATTAGGTGGAAAAATATCAGAGAATGTCTCATTTTTATTCCTATTTCTATTCCTAACTATATTCCTAATCCTATTCCTATTCCTAACTATATTTGATACATTAATCATATTGATATATTTTAAATACACTTTTAATATATTTTTAATTCGTTGCAAAAATGTCAGGAAATGTCGCTTTTCCCTTGTGGACATATTAAGCTCTATATTTTCAAGTAAAAACTGATATCATTGCCGCTTGATATCAGACTATCCAAGGTGTGGGTATTTGTATCCATAGTTTTTTTTTAAATATAAATTTCGAAAAAGAAAATATATTTTTGTTAAAGACGAACCCGTTCACTATACGAATACAGATCTATCTACACTTTTATGATTTTTAGTGATTTGTATTGTATTTTGCTTATATAATTATTAACATTGATATAGGTTAATCAATATGTCAAAATATAAATAATTAATTTTTTAAATAATATTTGTTATTTTATTTATTCATAAGCCGTGATCAATAATAGCAAATATTGCTTCAGATTTCTGTAAAATTCATTCATAATTCCAAATTATTTTATACTCTATCCAAAGATAAAATAAAATTTCAGGAAAGAAACAAATATAAAATTAAATTACAGAATTGTGTAATATAAGAAATGTGGGCCTAATACTTGAAGTAAATAATAATAATAATAATAATAAACTAAATATTATATTATTATACTGAATAATATTAAACTTAAAATCATCATCTTTTATTTTTGTTTTTCTAAAAATAATTTAGTTTTCTGATAGACAATTTGTTTGTATATTTACATACTTAAGCCGACCAAACACCTTCTGGAAGTTGATTTACCAAAGTTTGTGTTAAAAAGTTAATTGATTCCAATAAATTTTTGGTTGGTAGAAGAATTTTCATATTTCTCTTTATTAATATAAAGCATGTATAAATCCTATGAATTTTAGCCTTAAAAAAATAATATCATCTGCAGAAATGTATTGACAATACTCCAATGCCAGAACTATTTTGCAAAATTTCGATCCAGTTTTATGATTTCGAACATGCACCACGTTCTGGATTTGTAAAGTGAAATGAAAATGTTCCATTTATAAAATTTCATTTTTTTAACTAAAATTATATATTTAACTAATTATTTGATTATAATTCTATGTATTTTTTACTATTCAATTTGCTGGTAAATATGTTGAACTGATTTAAGAAAACATACGATGCTTTTCAAAAAACTTTTTTACATACAAACTTTCTGCGCAAAATTCTAAAACATGAATATTCATGTGGCTTAAATGTAAAGCAAAAGAGTACAATTAAATTCTCTATTAAAAGATAAAATAAAATTTCATAAAAGAAAGAAAAATTAAATTATATTTTAGTGTCGTGTGATATAAAAAATATGGTTTTAAATATAAATAAACAAGCATTTAAGGACTTTATTTATAATTTCTCTTTTTCTTGAGCGTTTTGTATATTTATATAAACAATTAGTGAACGAGTTCGTCTTTCCATTAAATATTTTTTGAAGAAAAAACATTCTAAAACATTTGCGAACATTTGCCATTGAAGAAGTCAGTTTTATTTTGATCACCAGAAAATATGTGTAATGTGACTCTACTTGATGAAAAAATGAACAAAATACAATGAATATAGTGATTGTCTTTTTTTTATTATTTAGCAAAAATCTGCATATTTATATAAGTATTCAAAAAACGAGTGTGTCTATCTAATATTTTAACGGAATGTTCTACTAATTACATGAGACTTGAAGACTCTATTAATTTTTATTCGAAAGAAGAAATTTATATTAGATTTATTCAGGTTGAAACAGACCAAAAAATGGACAAAATAATAATTTGTCTCAGCTTTTTGGTCATGTCATAGATTTCGTTTTCAAATTCTTTAAGCTTTATTTTAAATCTGCTCATTTATGTACAGCAATAAATCGACAACTGCGCATTGTCATCAAATATTTTCTGGAAAAACATTATAAATTCTTTAAAAATTTAAATTTAAGTCACTATTTCATTTTGCTTAGCAGATAATATTTGCAAAAAACCTCCACATAATGACACAGACCACAAAATCAACAAATCGATAAATATAGTAATATTTTCCATCCTTTTAGTTGCAATGTCACACATATTTTTCATTTCTTAACCATATATTAAATATTTGTCTATTTATATGAGCAATCAGTAGACGAGTTTCCATCAGATATATTTTTTGAAAAAAAATCTAAATGCATTTACCAACAAAATTATAGTATCTGTTTTTTATTTTGATCAGCAGATTATATCTGCAATGGACTTTCATATAATAAAACTAACCGGAAAAAATGAACAAAAAGATAAATCTAGCGGTCTTGTCCAAGGTTTTTAGGTTATGAAACCACAAATGTATCAAACAAGTTTGTGGTTTCAGATATTTTAGAAGAATGTGTTCAAAATTAGCACCTGACAGCTTTATCAAGAGTATTAGACAAAAAAATATGGATTATTTTTTGTACCATCGGTGACAAAATTTAATTCCAATAGATAAAAAATAGACAAGTCTAGTAGCATTTGCATTAAAAATGTTTTCCACATAACTTATTTAGACAAATTTTGGGATGACATTGAAATGTTATGTTACGGATTTGTAATTGTATGAGTTAGTGGTCACCAACTGTCAAAAAGCTATGTCAAATGTACTTCTTAAACATAACCTGTAAAAGGCACAAATAATAGTCTTATCATAAGTGCAACTTTCTGATGTCACCAATGATCAACATCACTTTGACGAAGTCTGACCAAAGGTTCTGACATTTGAGCCAATTGGAGGTTAGGTTTTATGTGCAAAACAGCAAAGACGCAGTTTTCAGACATTTGATGACTACCAACTCATACGACTATAGATCCGTAACATAACATTTCTATGGTATCCCAGAATTAGTCCTTAAATCTATTTATAAAAGTTCTAAAGGTATGTCAAATCTACTTCTAAAACTTAACCTCTAAAAGGCACAATTAATAATCTTAGCATAGGTGCACCTTTCTGATGTCACCAATGATCAACATCACATTGGTGAAGTCAGACCAAAGGTAAAATTCTGACGTTTGAGCTAATTGGAGGTTAGGGTTTATATGTAAAGTAGCAAAAGCACAGCTTTTAGACAGTAGGTGACTACCAACTCATACGCATACGATTATAGACCCGTAACATAACATTTCTATATTATCTAAGAATTAGTCTATCCAGATAATAATCTTATCATAATATCTTTTTGATGCCACCAATGATCAACATCACATTGGTGAAGTCTGACAAAAGGTAAATTTCTGACATTTGAGCCAATTGGAGGTTAGGTTTTATGTGCGAAACAGCGAATACACAGCTTTTCGACAGTTGGTGACTACCAACTCACACGATTATAGACCCGTAACATAGCATTTCTATATAATCCAAAAATTAGTCCCGAAATCTATTTATAAAAGTTCTAAAGCTATGTCAAACCTACATCTAAAACCTAACCTCCAAAAAGGCTCAATTAACGATCTTATCATAAGTGCAACTGTTTGATGTCGCCAATGATCATTATCACATTGGTCCAAATTTAACCCTTTCCACTCGCGAATTTCGAGATTAATATGAATTTTGGCGCCGGAGCGGCGGCATCCGACTGAAAGGGGTTTAAATTCTGACATTTGAGCCAATTGGAGGTTAGGTTTTATGTACGAAACATCTAAAACACAGTTTTTTTACAGTTGATATACGATTATAGACCCACACTTTATATTTGTATGTTATCTGAGAATTATTCCCAAAATCTATTTCTAAATTTCTAAATCCTTTCTAATTACCTGTCTGTCCTCGTCCTCTGGTCGCCCCCATGGGCTAGTAAAGGGGGCGGCGGGGGGCAGAGCTCCTGCCTCGGCTTGAGGACAGGCGTCAGCCCCCATTTCTCGATAAACTCTATGCGGGAAATGATTGAAGCTAACACCGCACTCCACTCTAGTGCGGGGTTCCTTCTAGCGGAGCACCCCGCTACGCTACTTCGAGGACCCCCTTGGCAGCATTATTCACTTTTCGGCCAATGACGTTCCGCATTTTCGGGGGGCTATTGGACTCCTGAATTTTTAATTTGGTTTTGAAGATCGATGGACAGTCATATCTTGGATGAGGATTGAAGATTGATTTGGTGTTTTGTGAAGATATTTTTGATTTTGTTGTTTTGATGTCTTTAGTAAATACCTAGTTTAGAGGGATTTTAGAGTTCTTCCTCATAATTTTTTAAATTGGAATTGGAAATGTGATCAAATACAGTAGATTTCCAAATTTTAAATAATAATAAAAAATAGCTGAAAATCAGTTTAATTTTTAGATTCTATAATCCCAGTTGTAATTTTGATATTTCTATTTCTTCCTATAATACTGATTCCACAAACTTTCTATGTTCCAGCAACATACTTTATAGTAATTTAGAATAGTTGTTTCTCAAGAAACGTAAAATTTTCTGATTCTCCAAAGGCAATTCATTCTCCATCAGTTTGCCAAATTGGTGTTCTATTATTCTTACTCTTTAACATCAAATTTTTAAAAATGTTTGGAAAAATCTTGTAGCTGAAGCAGGTTTCAATCTCTATCTACTATTTCCTGAGTACTATAAATTTCGGTGGATTTTACATAAATTTTTTGTCCACATTTACTATCCAACATTGTTTACCATCAATAGAATGGATTCGTTAGTTTATTATCAGCTACGATTCATAATATTTCTAATTTTTTATTAAATTGTATTAAGAATTTTTTGGTAATATAATTTTGTACGTATCTCTTCGCTTTTACAATTCGTAAGACATCAAAATTTTGTTTTGGTTAACACAATTTTGTTAAATAGCTAAAATTTACGGATGGAAGTATTCGTATCGGTTATAAAAAAATTACCATCTAACTTGAATTTTTGGAATGTTTCAACAAATCAACGTATAATTTTGAAATTGACTTTTGTTTACAGTTAATACTTTTTTTTTCTTAAATCAATACTTCTTCAGCATCCAAAGCGTCTACGTTACTCTACTTCAATTTGTCAATAAGCTCTAAGTGCAGGATTTTACATTAATTACAGTTTCTAAATCACTTTTTTCCGCCCAAAATAAATTTTTATAGGTACACATTTAACATTTATACACGATTTTCACGATTGTTGGTTTTAATTATTCACAACACTATAACGACACAAATTGGGACTCAAAATATCGAAATTTCACAGCATAATGGACACAAATTTTGTTCTAACACGACATCATAAACAGTTAGACACCAAAATTCAGTTTTTTGAAATCGTTCAACACAAAATTAACATATAACATTACTCAATTGAGAAAAACAATCGGTCAACTGTGCATTTTTGTTTCGGGAAAGTTTCGATATGTTACAAATATATTTTACGTGTTTTTGGATTGTTCAATGTACGTATTTGGGTTTTAATAACATTATTTAAATTTTGTATAAATTTTAGAAAAGAATTTGTGCAAAAATCATCACAACATATTAAAAAAATCCACTTCGAACAAAATGTTCCTTCCAACAGTGTTTTTTACTGTTTTTTCACGATGCTGAGGTCCCACTAAATATTACCTCGTCACATTTTCACTTGAATTTTTTAGTGTCATTCTTCTATTTAACTAAAAGTATCTTGTCCACTCGATTTTTCTAACTGTCCGTTATTGTTAATTCGTTAAATAAAAAATTTTAGCGGCAAAACGACCGCAGCCAGCGGTCGTTTTATGAGCTTCATCGATCCACTGAAATTCTGTGAATGTGTTTGAATGTGTATAGGTATATTTTATATAGTTAGATGGCTGGCAGAAAGATTATCCACTACTTATCTAAACCGAAAATTTATTGTGTTGTGTAATACATCTATTTATAAGTAATAATTATAAATAGAAGCACAATAATGTAATTTGACATGATTGATATCACAATTTTAATTTGTGCAAAAAAAGTTTTTTTATAATGTATGCAGTTAAATTTGTCGATTAAATGGTAATTTAGTATTTAATAAATTTAATAAGAATTGTTATTGGATTAATTAGAATAAATTATTCAATAATCATAAAAACATTGAAATTGAATTGAATTTAAAATTCTATTCTAGTTTATAAATTATTGTAGAAATATTATAGTTAGTACAAGTTTAGTTTATTTAATACGATATTGCTGCATTTCTTTAAATTATTTATTTGTTATAAAATTTATTTTTGATTTTGCGTATTTTTTTGAGTGCATGTACCGTAGCTTTGAAAATTGTAAACGGCTATAATTATTACATTGTTGCATTTAATATTGTTTATTAAAATTTATTTAAGTGCCTTTTCTTAAGTAAAGATTGTTGCTCCTTCAAAATTTACTAGTATTTTTACAAATATTTTATTCATCTTAATACCTTGATGTCGACGCTACGTGCAAACAAATTTGTATTGTTCAAACAGTTTGATTATTAGAAAAAAATAAATCTTTAAATTTATCAAAAAGGTTATACCTTCCCTCTTTTTTGGCAAAAATTTCTAATTTGATATATAAATCGTTCAAGTTATTCAAGTTTATTCAACTTAAAATTTAATTTAATTTAATTTTTGGTAATTGTTTATCGAACCGTTAATTTATAATTTGTGAAAAGATACAAGATTAATATATCTGAGAAAAAAATGTTATATGTTTAGCGTTAGTTATCCAGAATGGTTGAATTTGATTTTTGTATGCTTAAAAGTTTAAACTTAGTACTCTTTGAAACCGTTACTAAACATCTATTATCAAATTCTTGCATTTCTAAGTATTGAAGAATAATAATGAATAATTTTGAATTTCTAAATTTTTGATTAAATGCAGTAGCAATATTAATACAGTTTTGAAGAAATAGATAAAAAAATTGGATTAAAAAAAAATGAAAATTTTTCTCTGATTGGGATTGTAATAATCTAATTGGAATTGTAATTTTCTAATTGGAATTCAGACTGGAATCTGATTGAAATTGTAATTTTCTGATTGGAATTGTAATTCTTTTATTGCAATTGTATTATTCCGATTGGAATTGTAGTGTGCTGATAAGAATTGGAGTACTCTTATTAAAATTGTAAATCTCCAATTGGATTCATTAATATTTTATTCGTTTATATTTTGTTCAAGTTGATGAATAGTTTATATTAACATTTTCCCGGACGTGAATGCTATAGCATTCATTATCATCGTGAAGCAGAATGACATAAATTCCAATTCGAATTTTGAAGTCGATCATTTCAAATTTAATTCTTTATAAACTTACGTTTTTGTAATTATTACACCTGTCAAGTGTATTGATCAACTGATGACTAACTGATTTTTTAGGTATCTTTGTATTCTCTTATCTTTTCTCATAATTAGCTTGGGCTAGCACATTGCGCAAAGTAGTAGCATAATACTTGACGTGGATGCTATAGCATCCGTGATGTAAAAAGATACAATCTGATAATCTGACTACTATTATAAACAGTGTTTAATCAAATTTTGGATATCACATCCAATTTAAAAATAAAAAGGTTATCAATTTTTGTACTTTGCTACAATATGCATTGGACGCAAACATGGTGATTTAAGTATTTGAATCATAGAATATATAAGCTTTTGTAAATTATAATAATAATGCAAGAATGAATTTAGTTATTGCACAAATGTCTACGGCAGTAAATTGCACATTTGTGGAACATCAAATGACCATATTTAGGCAGTATTTGAAGAAATGGCAGTGAATTAGACATTTGTATGACCAGACTTCAGCTTTCAGGGATTCGAGCTTCAACTCGCGGACCAGGTTTTGCGCAAACCTCCTGTTCCTAAGATTTTTAAAAAATACATCATTTTCCATTATCATTCATCTATTTTCTCCCTAGCTCTCTGTTAATTCCGAATATGTTTAAATGTATTGCGATACATCCAAGAATGAGCTCTACGACCACACGTAGACGGTCGTAGAGCCGAGAAGTGAGCATGCGTTGGAAACGGCTTCCGCAGGCGCATTGAGGACGCTTTTTGGTATTATATTTGAAATGCGGATTTTTCTAGCTCTGGAATTGATAAATTTTTTATTTGCCAGTAATAGATAAAATTTTTGGAGAGGAATCGGGAATGTGGAAGCGGGTACCCGCAGGATCGTGTAACCGGCGAGGTAAAAGGTCAGATGTTGTATTCGATTGTAAAAAATGATACAGTCAATTTAATTTTAGTAATAATTAATTGCAGATACTTTTTGTTTAGTTTACTATATTGGTGTTTGTAAACTTTATGTAATTTTTTTTTTTAATGTTGATTCTTTTGATAATTTATCTTACAGTCGTTTCACCTTGCTGTGTTAGTTCTGAATATTCTTTAAAATTATATTAGGTAGAAAAGAAATCCATTATTTGTATATGAACATTTATATAAAACAATTACAGATTTCTTTTTCCTCAACCTAATATAAGTGTTGGTGAATAATTTTCCGTAGGGTAAGTTATGGTAATCGCAAAAAAACAAAAATAGATTTTTATCTTTACGTTTCAAAGGTTTCTGAGCATTTTGGCATACTTCAGAAAAAAATGATGTATGTGATTGTGTATATATGTATCAAGACAAATGTTTGTCGATGAATAAGAGTACGGATCAATCGATTAGAATGATTCAAAAATAACATTCGATTCCTATTGATGGGGAGACGTGCTGATTAGTTTTTGACAAAGGCAGATTCAACCGTTTCGAATTTATGAGACAAATAGTACAGAAATTGACAATTCAATTTTTGAGAGAACGAAGCGTCCGATTTGAATGAATCATAAAATATTTCTGTTATATTGACTTGAAAAAATTGATTAAATTTTTGATAAGGCAGGTTTAGCGGTTCCGGAGATAAAAAAAAAGTTAAATAATGCCATTTGGCGGTGCAAAATGATCTTTGATTATTATAAAGATTTTAATAAGAAGAAATTTGGTATACAGAAAAAAGAATTGATTAAATTTTTGGTAAGGCAGCTCCAGTGGTTTTGGAGATTAAAATAAAATTAAAAAATGCCCTTCAGCGGTCAAAAATAATCTTTGATAATTTATAAAGATATTATTAATAAGTACAAATTTTGTTTATATTTTTTCAGTTCAAATAAATGTTCCCAACATTTTTGATAGTAGTTTAATGAACTTTGAATGGGTTTAAAAATTTTCAAGAAATTTCAAAATTTTTAAAATAATCAATTTTTTCAAAAATTAAAAACTTTCAAAAATAATTGATTTTTTCAAAAAATTCAAAACTTTCCAAAAAAAAAAATTAGAAATCAAATTTTTCATAGAAGTAATTTTTTCATGTTTTTTCAAAAATTTCAAAATTCTCCAAAAATGCCGGTATGTTTTCATAAATCTATCTATCTAGGTATGTTTTTAAGACAGAGTTTTTTTTCATAAATAATCAGTTTTATAAAAAATTCAATTCTGAAATTTGTTTTCTGTATTAGTTTATTCTGACTTAGTGTATTTAGAAATTTTTTTGCTACTTCGGTTTGGATAGAAAAAAAGAACCTTGACTGTTCTTCAAAACCAAAGCAATTAAATTGTCTATTCTAGGCCTGGTTTCATTTCGACAGCTCTAATATTATTTTATTTTGATTCATAAACTATGTCTTGCCTTTTGTCGAAAGTAATGGATATATAAATGAATATGTAGATCATCAATCAGAAGAAATTGGTCTGCTAACAAAACGTAAATTGTAACTGGCTATATTTTCATTGTTTTACACCAGTAATGTCTTTATGTCTGTAGAAACTTTCCGATTTTATATCTATTAGGTACAAACAAGACATAATCTTAGGTTTATAATAACTTATATAAACATCAATCAAAACCGAAAAGGTAGTAATAAACTGTATTTATTTTTTTAAAATCTTATGAAGTGTGCAGTTTTCTTATATAAGTTTAAAGGGCCTTGCAAAAATAAATGTTTGGTGTCGTAACAATTTTTTATTGAAATTATTTTTTTTAATTTAAAAAAATGTTAACAGGTTTTAATTTGATGTACAATTTAGGACGAGATCAGTTTTTATAATTAGGAGTCACTTCAGAAGAGAATTTTAACATGAAAGCAACAATAATTATTAAAAATAATAAAACAACATTTAAAATATAACTTGATCATAACTTTTGATTTTTTGGCTTTCAAAAAAAATCCAGAAGAAATAAATTAGAAAAAAAAGATGAAAAGTATTGAAAAGTCAGTAAAAAAAATGATTTAAATTCAATACTAATGGTATACATTTGAGAACTGTTATGCAAAAATGAGGAACTTTAGATTCTATGTAAGACAACTTATTTAAAGCTTTAGAAAAGTACAATTATGATGTATATTAATTATGATGTACACATGAAACAACTAACAAAATTGAACAATGCATTATAAAAATGTGGTTTGAATTGACAAATCAAAATGCTGATTTATTCTATCATTAACCCACAAATCTTTGGTGTTTCGAAAAAAAATATTTTTTACTTTACTTTGATTGGGATGTTTTGTCACATCCACCATATAGCCCTGATCTTGTACTATCCGATTTCTTTTACTTTAAATTTTTAGAAAAACTTAGATGCTATTTGAAAGATGACAAGACGCCGATGATCAAAATGGGCAATGCATTTCAGAATAAAGTTATTTTGTTCTATAATTTTTTTTTGATTTTTTAAAAAAGCCCGCATTTACTTAGTTGCCAACCGAATACATGAAGCAAAACGTTTTTGCATCAGTATCAAAAATCGGATCAGAAAGTCTTTAGACGTAATGATGTAAAAATTAGTATTCAGTTTCAGTAACTAGGTCTACATGATTTTGTTTTTTTTAGGTGACAAGATTCGAATTGAGAAAGGAATGATTTTATTCATACAACTTAAATATCTAAATCTATTAGCTTAGTAGATAATATATAATCTGTAACTAATACTCAGTAACTAATATTTGATAATTTATCATTTCAAGTTCTTATTATCCTTATAACAAAAAATATTTTTTTAAATGACTCGTTTGCTCTTAAAACATCATAGCTTACTTATTTGTAATTTTAAATTTGTTTCAAATGTGTAAATTTTTGGTCGCAAAATATATTCAATGAGTTATTAATCACAAATATTTTTGAAATAATTATTTATTCAAAAAAAAAAAAAAATTATACGTTGACGGTATTTAAACCCGATCATTCTTTACTATTATAATATTTGATCTATGAATTCAAACGCAAAATGTAGAAGCAAGAGCCTAAACTGACTGAGCTATGGAGATATGTTGTATTACTATAGGTTGAATTGCATTAAATGATTGAAATATATGAGTATTACCCAAGGGTATTATACTCTAACGATGTTTATGAATATTGTTTTACATTTTAAATTAGTAATCAGTATAAATAATATATGGGCAAAAAAGGAAAATAGGACTAATCGAGATATGTTGATACTGACTATTGCACGTGGTATATGTAAAATTTTTAATAATTTTTATAATTAAACCACTGCTCATAGGCCTATAATATTTCAAGGTGTTTGGTGTGATTATCAACTCACTAAGCAAAGTTTGATCAAAATTATACAAGAGTAAACCTAAGGTTTTCCTTGTTAGTCTTGTAATGAAAATCTAATGTACACAGATATGAATTAGAGAATGTCTAAAGCTAGTAGATCAGTTATTAGACCTTATTATTATCAATAAGCAATAACTATCAAGTTATCACTTAACATTTTCAATGCAGTTTTATCAAAACTTGAGAAAAATAAACCTGAGGTTCTCATTGTTAGTCTAATTGTGAAAAACTAAAGTGCACAGATATGAAGTAGAAAATGCCTAAAGCTAGTAGAATAGTTAGCAGATCTTTTTGTTATCAACAGGCAATAACTATCAACTCGAAAGCATCTATTGTTCAAAACTTTAATTAATTTTTATGACAAAACCACTTTTCATATGCCTATAATATTTTAGGCTGTTCGGTTTGACTAACAAATATGTCGCCATGCAAAGTTTCAGCAAAATTTAAAAAGAGTAAATCTTAGGTTCTTCTTGTTAGTCTGATTATGAAAATCTAATTTGAGGTAGAAATAGTCTAAACCTAGTAGATCAGGTAGTAGATCCTTGTTTTCATCAATAGACAATAACAATCAATTAGGAATCAATTAAGAATATATAATATATCAACTAGGAATAGCAATAACTATCAACTATGGATCACTGAAAGTATTACGCGTGGTCTTATTCCCAGAACTTCAACTAATTTTTATAATTAAATGATTGCTCATATGTTTCCAAGTGAAAATACCCTTGCCCGGCATTGCTGCACCAATAAAAAGTCAGCCCTATTAGATTTATTCTAATAACAAAAATCATCAAATATGGGTGGATTAACCATTGGGTTACCATCTAAAAGAATACGAAGTAAGGAGAAGTTTCAGCCCAACAACTCATAGGACGTAAGGTTCTGATTGCTGTTAAAAATATATATAAAAAAAATTATTGCTCACAGGCCTATAATATTTCAAGGTGTTTGGTTTGACTCTCAACTCTATTACCATGCAAAGTTTCAACAAAATCCAAAAAGAGTAATTTTTTGGTTTTTCTTATTAGTCTGATTATAGCAGAAAATGTCTAAAGCTATTTGATAAGTTAGTATACCTTCTCATCATCAATAGACAATAACTATCAACTAACCATCTCCCACTTTCAATGCATTTTCGATCTTATTACAAAATCTAATTTTTAACGATGAATCCTTTATCCCTCGTAGGGTTCAAGTACACGAGTCGACATTGGGTGCATGAACCCTATATACGCCCCCGCAAATTCCTCGTTCCTTTCCCGGCGCCCTTTTCCCTTCATCCTCGACCGTTGTATCCCAAAAGGGACGCCGGCAACCTCAATGCGCCCGCGCTTGCGTACTCCGACTCCAAATCGTCGGCAATGGAGAAAATTTAGGAAAAATTGAAATATAGCAATTATTGAATTTGATAAATTGGTGATTGAGGATTTTAATCCTTGGTTATGTGAATAAAGTATTGGAAGTTTGGGTTGTGTTTGAATTTTGAGGTGTATTTGACGTGGTAAACGTACGTACAAGTCTTAAATAATTTTAATTGCCTAAGATTATGATTATAATAGTTAATGCCTTATAAACTCAAGAAATGTCAATATGCAAATGGTTTGATGATTAAAAGATTCATGGCCACATAAAATATTTTTTTTAATTTTTTTCTTAAGTTAATACATTTTTGGGAGTATAATTAGTACTTTGTTGGAGTATAATTAGTACTTTGCGATGTTCTGCATTTTAACGATTTTTTTAAAATTTTCTCAAAGAAATCTTTATATGTCAAACATCAAGGATTCAACAATTCTCAAAAATGTCATTAAATTAAAAATCTTAAAGTAATTGATCATAAATGAATAATTGAAGAAAAAATAAATCATTTTAATATAAACGTGATTCAAAGAATAAATGATCCAAAATATAAATTAAATAAAATATAAATTGATTAATAAAGAAATAAAAAAATTAGAACACTAGAAATAAGTGGTAAATCAATAAACAGTGTATATTTTGAATAGAAAATAAATTAAATAAATAATAGATAAATATAAATAAATAAAAGATTAACTTTTTTAGTTATTTATAATTCCTTATATTGAATTTATAATAAATTATAATGTAATGAGTTTTTAGAATAATTTATATTTTATAATGAGTTTTTTATAAGTTATGGATATTTATATTTTTTTAAACTATAAAATTAATGGAAATTTATAATACGATTATAATGTAGGAATAAATAAAATTTAAATAAATTATTGAACATAAAAATAAATAAAATATACATATGGGCAATGGATACATTAATAATAAATTGTTATATGAATAAAATAGTTTTTTTTTATATAAATAAATAAATATATGAATATATGAAAATATAAATAAAAAATGGATGTATGCTCTATTTATACAAGTATTTAAAAATGAAATATAAAATGTATTATATAAGAATTATAATTAATGAGATTGCAATCTATATGTCATTCTGATCAAAAAAATAATCATGTTTAAAAATTTCTATTTAAAAAATAGTCATCTGATACAAGTGAATTTAAAATAGTTGATATTTTCATGATTTAAAAAAAAAATAATTTCAATAATCTATGTTTTGTCAGCTGATTCAATACTATTTTAAAAAATGAATTTGGATACTATTAAATACAAATATTTAGAATGTAAATAAAATTTATATTATATAGATAATTATATAATATAAAAATTATATTTAAAGAGGTTTCATTGCAAATGTTATTATTGGTAAAAAAACTGCTATTTGAAAAATAGCATATAGTCGTCTTATACAAATAAATTCAAAATATTTGATCTATTTTGAATTTAGATCAATTCAATTTGTAGTAGATAATTTTATGATTTGAAACAATAAAATATTAATAAACCATGTTTTTTTTAGCTAGTTCAATACTATTTCAAAATTATCTAACCGTTCAGTTATTTTTTATAGAAAATATGCATAACTATTTTTTTTTTCATTTGTGTTATGTTGTTTTTAAATTCTTTTTTTCTAATAATTAATAAACAGCAATCAAAATTACATAAAATTCTATAAGCTTTTCTTTAATTAGTTTTTAGAAATTTGAATATTATTTTTATTAATACCAATTTGATATCAAAATTACATATAATTCTATACGTTGTTCTTCTATGAGGTTTTAGAAATTTGAATATTATTTTTATTAATACCAATATGCAATTACATATGATTTTTAAGCTATTCTTCTATGAGTTTTTGAAATTTGAATATTATTTTTATTAATACCAATTTGATATCAAAATTACATTTAATTCTATAAGCTATTCTTCTATGAGTGTTTAGAAATTTGAACATTATTTTTATTAATACTAATTTGTTTCTATAAACGCTTTTAAAAGATTTTTTGTTAATATTTAAAAACATGTAATTCATTAAAAACGCTTGAAAATAAATCTACAAATGAGATTAATTTTTATTTTGTAATTTGAAACTTGTCATGAATAATTTTGTTTTATATTTATAATTTTAGTTGAAACCGGTGACTTTATTTGTTTTTTGGTTATTGGAATTAGTATGATATAATCTGGTTTATAATTTTAGTTTTTGTATCTAGACTTACTAGATTTGAAAAATTATAGAAATACATCCATGATTTTCAGAATTATAAACATATTTCAGGATTATGTAAATGATAATCTATATCTGCCCAAAATTAAAGAAACGTTGTGTACGTTTTATAAAATTTTGCAAATTCCCTCAATTACTGAAATAATTATTTTTCATCATTATTTTCATTGTTATTATTTTATTTGCAAGCATGTGTGTGCAAACTAAATGTCTCAAAAATTTGTAAATAAAGTTTGGTGTTTTGGTGTAAGTGTATAAATATCGTTATAAATGTATCATTTACTGTCCACTAATTTTTTTTACCTATCACAACAAACAACGTACAACAATTCACTTTTGAAAACGCGTTTACGCCCTTCGCACTTGAACACCTAGACCTTTGTCATCTGGCTTCTAGCACTTCGAACAACCTTTTGTGACACTTCGAGTTGTGTTCGAAATATTCTAGAACTACTCTCGAACACAATCGATCGATTTTTGTTGTTTCTATTGATTAATTTTGGAAAAATCTTGTGTTTTTCCAAAATAACGACGATTTTTCGTCGAGTCGGCGTGCGCGGTTCCGTAAGCGAGATGGTACTGCCGAAACGTTGGCGGAGAACACTGATAGCGTCCGACATCTTTGCACAGACGCAGAATCGGGACCCGGGACATTAGAGCAGGGAAGGGAAAGGTAATACTAATCTAAGGGCTACATTATAATTGTCGTAGTTGTACATTGTGTTGACCACGCGTTGGTTGACAAAATTTATGTAAAAACTCGGGGCGCATGGCATCGAGCCTTAAAGGGCGCAACTAGTGTAACCGCCTAAAAAAGGTGGTTTTTGGGAATTTATATTAAAAAAACTACTTTATCAATCATTTCAAAATTAGGAATATATTTATACATGTTTTAAGAATACATAGTAAAATTCTGGAAGTAAAAAATTAAATATTTCTTAAGTTATCGTCGATCTCCAACGGCGCGACAAAAAAAAAGGCCCTTCACTGCTGCAGTGATTCCGGCCTTCTAAGTGGATGAAATTTAAACAAAAATTCTCGTTATACTAGATAATATTGTCTGTAAAATGAACTACGATAAAGAACAAAAATCAAAATGTGACAAAATGACGGCGTTTTTAAAAAAAGTCGAATTTTACCCAAAATTTTGGTCGTTTTTGGACTGCCAAAATTCGATTTTTGATCCGATCGAAAAATTGATAGTTTATTTTACGGAGAACTATATATAGAAAATGTAAAAAAAAATTCATAGTGATCAGATTACTTGTTTTTGAGTAATCGCTGCAGCAAATTCGGAAAATGCTGTTTCGAGGAAAACGCGTTTAAAGATTAAATGATCGTTATACTATATACTATATACTCTTTAAATGGCTGTGACTCAAAAACTATTTAACATATCGATTTAAAATTTTGGTATGTTATTTTTAAAGGCATAACCTATCGAAATATGGATAAATTGAAAATTCGATTTTTTGAAAATTTCACACTAGTTGTGCCCCTTAAGGCAAATTGCTGGAACTTCCCGTACCGTAATTAAACATTTGAACAATGAAAATAATCAATAATTGTTTTGAATAATTTTAAATAGTCTATTTATTACATACTGTAAACTTATGTGTTCTTTAACTTGGGCGACGAGCGTATTTTATGAACAAGTTACGTTAACAAGAGTCAATTCTTTTTAAATTAGATTTTTTTGATAATTTAGAATTCTTTTGATAGTTTAGAAATTTTTAAAATTCTGAAATTTTTTTTAGAAGTTTGAAATTTTTGGAATTTAAAAAAAAGTTTTTTCTAAATATTTTGAGAATTTGGAACTTTTTGGAAATATTAGATTTTTTTTGAAATTTTCTAAATATTCTCAAATTTTTGTAAGAAATCATTTTTTTATTTTTCAAAATTTAGTTTTTTTTGGAAATGATGAAAAATTTCAAAAATTTGATTTTTTTGAAACTTTATTTTTTTTGAAAATTTTGATTTTTTTTTTAATTTTCAAAATTACAAAATTTGCTGTCAAAGCATTTTTTGCACACCGTCTACTCAAGCAAAATGTTTTTTGAATTAATCTAATCGGATGATCCGTTCTCCCAAAAACTGCATAACCGTTTTTACACCCTTTGTGCTCCATACCTCCGAAACGGCAAAATTGCCTCTTTCAAAAACGCTTCGCGATCGTGTATGAACCGAATGATTTTTCAATCTTATAGATCGGTTATTCCATAAGTCGAAGATGTCGAGGACATTTGTTTGAATCATATAAATAAACTTCAAAATTAAAAATCTTGGTATGGAACCCAAAAAAAATCACACAAATTGTGTACACATTATTAAAATCTCTATAAAATATCTGATAATTTGATGTACATGTGTCCAATAAACCTTTTTGACCGCCAAATGATACTTATTTATCTTATTTTTATTGAGAGTCCATAACCGCTAGACCTGCCATCACAAAAGTTTTACCAGAAGTTCATTTTGTCAATACAAGTAAAATATTTTTTGAATTATTAAAATCGGACGCTCCGTTCTCTTAAAAGCTGAGTAACCATTTTTGTCACTTTTTTCCTCGGCTACATAAACATCTATTATTTCTAATGTATACCAAAATGTTCAGAAAGCTTTGAAACGTAAAGATATATAAACATTTTCTTTTTTTTACGTAGATCATCAATCATGCATTCTTCTTCTACCCAATTATTTAAGTTCCTATATTTTACCTTCAACAACGTCATATAAAAAGCACTCTTTTTGCAGAATGGGTATGAACCAGTTTCCTTTTCTTTTGATCATCGTGCTCAGTAGAGTTCTTTCCTCACCCACTCTCTTCTGCACTTCATTTTATATCTTATTTGCCGAATTTATCTTCTCTATTCGCCTCCAGCACCACTTTTCAAAACTCTCCGTATAGTTTTCGTCGACCTTTTCCAGAGTCCATGTCTCTGATCCGTAAGGAGCTATGCTCCATACGATATATATTATATAATAAATATGATTGTTTGTTATGAAGCCTCTCTTTCGAGAGGCCATCCAAAAATTGTGCATGTAATGCGAAACATCAATATTAAGCCGAGAAATTCACTGAAATATATAAACTATCGAGCTGTACTTCGCAGCGCGAGTTAGAGAACAAAGATTATCACTATACCGAAGAACTACTAAGAAGAATAATTACACAAGACGTATGGTTTTTCTTAATTATTTGATAATATGGTATTGTTTGAACTTAGGAAAATATATAAAATTTTCAAATAAGTAAATTTTGCATCAATATATCATCATTTAATTTTTTTTTGTTTAAAATTTGAATTATTTTCAAATGAAAAACTGTTTAATGAACTTTCCAAACTATATAAAATTGTTACAATTTTCAAATAAAAGTTGCAATCAGAACGTTTTGAAAAAAAATATCATTAAAAATGAAATTTATTTATACAAATAGGGGAGACTGGAACCCCAACCGTCCACACCCCAAGGACGGTTGTGACAGGCATAAACTTTGGTTAAAAAATAATAGCTTCAAACACCAAAATGGTTCATAACGATTTTTATTGTCAGAAATATGTAACACAACAAAACACATCAATTAAACAAATTCTTAACTTTAAACAAATCCTGTGGTAAATATAAAAATATATAACAAAATAATATTTTAAACAAAGTTAACAATCTTTGTAATTTTATTTTCTTGTATTGAACTTGTATTTCTCTTTTTCTTTAATATTTTGTTTTAGTTAGAGAAAAGCTTAATGCTTTGATTAAAAGAACTTAAACATTATAATTTTCTTTTGACTCTTTTAAGGTAATGGGAACTGCAAAACATGTTAATGTAGGGTACTGACTGAAAACAACAAAGAAAACTTGTTTGAACAAATATACTGCAGCTTTCTCCCTTTGGACCCTATTTCAAAGTCAGTATAGTTTAGCTTCTAAGACGACTGTTAATACCGTACCTTGGCACAACCGTACCCAGTCTCCCCTACTGAATCTTACATGCAAACATACTAAACACAAGTATAGTAAACCCTTCTACAACACGGTAGGTTTTCTGAAAACGCAATTATCACACTATTACATAACTGGAGCTAGATTTATATAATGATAAGGAGCCATCATTATTATTATATAAAAAAATCAAATATCCCTTACAATTGATTGAATAAGATTCATTTCACATTTACTAATAATAATACTGTTAATAATATTACAAGATTCACTAATAATATATTTAGAATTATATAAATCTAATAATATTTAACAATTATATATTTTTTACAATCTGTCTAAATTTTGGTGCTACATAAAATAATGAATTATTTTTAAAGAAATTAGATTATAAAATCTAAGATAGTTTTGATTTTTCAAAAAGTTGAAGTAAGTGCAGAAATCGTTGGAATTGATAAGCCCTCTCTTTTATTATATAAAAAAAAAATAAAAAATTACTTACAATTAATTTATAAAATATGAAATTAATTTGCTTAATTTTTACACATATTTTCTAAATACTGATAAAAGCGACTACTGATACAAGAGTTTTAAAAATGTATTTCATAAATAGAGTATCAAATCATTTTTTTATGGTTTATATTAATTATTATCTCCATTTTATAATAGAAAAGGCGTTATAACAGTTTCGAATAGATTCTATGGAAAACGTTAAATGAATGATAGAAAAATATTAACGCACGCATGCTTTCTGGATGAACGCCCTTGAATCTTGCCGGGGCAGTGGTGGCCAAGCTATTCGAATAAAAAGTTTATGCAGTTTTTCCTTACTACTAATACTTTAATAAAATTGAATATTATATGTTCATATTTTATAAAGACATTCTCATCGCTTTAACAATAGTTAGACAAAATTAATATATGTGTATATGTATAATAAACTCAAATAAAACGTCGGTACACACACAGATATATATATATATATATATATATATATATATATATATTTATATATATATAGCCTTATTTATTACTATCAACTGAACTTTTATGTAAAAAGGAAGGAATGAAAAAACTCAAAATGGCGGGTCAAAGCGCCCTACCAGATTTTGTTGATTTACAAAAACACACCGTTAGATGGCGACATAATTAATTTAATACATAAAAATAATATGTATATTTTTAAATATAATTCTACAGACTATAATCATTTACAATAATGATATAATTTAGTGTTTTATAACAAAATTTTCACTATTACAGTTGTACAGTTGTTGGACAGTTGTAAAAATTATTACTATTAATATTGATAATAATAAAAAAAACATTAGAAGATTAAAAAATATTCGATTTGTATTGACAACGGAGATAAGACATAAGATTTAATTATATTTAAAGTTTGTAATAATTTGTGAAAAAAAGTTTGTATAATTAATTTAATTCTTAACAGTATATAAGAATATAATTCCACAGGCTTTAGTAATTCACAATAATGATATACAATATTAATTACAATAATTCAGCATTTTATAAAAAAAAAACTTTACTTGTCACGGAGAGGTTTCATTGATAATATTTATAATAATGAGCTTCGAAGATTACAAAAATTTCGAATCGTACTTACAATGAAATTAAGTCTTAATATTTATTTATATTTAAAGATTGTTTTTCTTTTATTTGACTGATTAAAGAATTGCAATATGGCTTTAAATAATTACGTTTAAATAATGTTCCAAATAATTTATTAGATATGATTTTATGACTGAAAGATACAGCTCAACATTACATATGGCTTGTAGCTTGTACAGTTGATTTTTAATGTTTATTCTCATTCAACATCTTTTATATAAGAAAAATTAATAACAATAATATCATTTGATATATTAAATAGTTAAATAGTGATATTTCTATTTATTTAAGATTGGATAATAATAATACTTCTATACATTTAAAGTTTGTTGTTCAATATATTTAAGATTTGATAATTTGATAATACTTCTATATATTTAAGATTTTGTTGTTTAGCTGAGAAATAAAACACAAAATTTTATTATAAAATAATTAACTTTTTTTAGTAGTACTCACAAGTTCAATTCTTTAACATTTAATAATACAAAATAATACTGCTAACGATATCACAAGGTTTACTAATAATATTGGGAATATATAAATCTAATAATATATTTTTTACAATCTGTTCAATTTTTGGCGCCACTCGAAATAATGAATTATTTTTAATTTTATAAAATGAAATAAAAATATTAGATTACAAGAACTAAGATAGTTGTTAAAAAAAGTTGTAACACGTGAAGAAATCTTTGGAATTGATTAATGATAATAATTTAAATAAAAATAAATAAATGAGAAGATTTTTTCAAAATATTGATTTGAATTGAATTCATTGAATTTGTAATTCTATTCGTTATGTTTTGTGGACTCTCTTTAATTTTGATCATGAAAATATATAAAAAAAAATTGTTACGTATTTTTTATTATTTAGTTGTTCTAGTTTCTTTTGAATTTAAAACTTTATAGATACAAACAAAGTACTTATATATATGTTTAAAATTAAATTTGAATTAGTGTAGAGCGGGGCACAAATGTCTAATTTGACTTTGAATCATTATACTGTCCAAACCAAATGAACTACTCTGAATATAACACGTATCAAATATACAACTATCAAACTATGTTCAGTAAAGTTCCTAGATCTAATTACAAAGATATATTTTTTTACTGTTTTTAAAAAAATTGTCATCTGTTCATCTTTGGGTAGAAAGGGAGAGCCAGCTAACAAAGAGATCTAAGTTTTTTTTTATTTTTAATTGGATTTACGAAATAGTAGCTACTGTATTTATCCAATGTAAAATACAATTCCAATGAAAACTTTTTTCATAAAGATTTTATTTTATATAACCTTGATCTAGTATTTTGTCAGAAATATTCATCTGCAGAGTTGTAATAACTGTTTATTTAATTATCTCCTGTGAAATTGATTTTTTTAACTTAATTTACTTTTTTATTTGCTACTTTTTATTTTCTAAATTTTTGCTTTCTAAATTTTTGCTAAGCTGTAGCTTTTGTTGCTCTATTTTACCCCACCCCACCCAGGGGTAAGTTTTATAAAGATTATATAAAAAAAGGTTGAATCTAACTTAAAATTAACAACACATCTTATTAAACAATTAAATATAATATATTTAAAAATTATGTTAAGGTCCCGTAGACTAAGCAACAGTGCTCACAACCAAAAAAACTAACCACGAAAAAAAAAAACTTTTGTTAAGGAATTTCAAGCATTGCCGTTTATCGCCCGATAGTAACGTCGTAAGAATCAAGGTGATGGCTGGTTATACACCTTTTGCCCTCTACTCTCAAATATTGTATTTGAAAAATTCCTAACTTCACTTGTTTTTGATATAACGGTGGTAAACCTTTTTAGCCGACCTTTAAGCCCCGATTTAGCGTGTTATATTTCTTGAATTCTTGTTGTTTGATTTTTGTTTTGGCCCTAGTACTTGCGATAATGTGAATACATAAAACAAGCTAATTTACATTTTTTTTAAATTAATTTATCTAAAAAAATTTAGACATGAATTTACATAGCCTTTTTTCTTACAATGAAAATATTGCAAATTTTATTCCATCATCTTGCCTTGATATTTTTTATTCAACTTAAAAATTAATACCAACATCCACCAAACTATTTTCGGCCGATTATTTTTTCGGCCGTTGGAGATCAAACCGTGTCGTTCGAGCGAGCTAGTCCTCCGCTTATCCCCCAATCGAGAGGGGATTCCGCCCCATTCGGACAAGTTCTTTCGCACACACGGAAAAAGAAAAACAAGGAAACGGCGTCGAGGAAAAAATGCGACGGAAATGTACGCATACCCCTTGTAAAATATAGGTAGACCAGATCGTATATATGTGTATATATATATATATATATATATATATATATATTTGTGTGTCTATGTATGGATACAGGTAAATGTAATATCGTGATCTTTTTGAACTTGTTAAATGAAATAAATTGGACGTTTACGATAGTTGTGATTAGTGTAATTTGAATTTTGTTTGGCAGTTTTTAATGATCGTGCTATATTTTTACCTATACGGATATCAGGAATTAAAAGTATAGGGTAAAGTAGGAAACAGCAGGTGATGGCTAGTTACACATTTTCTGCCCTCTACTTTCAAATATTTTTGTTAAAAAAATTCTAACTTTACCTGTTTTTGAGATATCGGTGGTGAACCGTTTTACCCGCGGGCCTTTATATTTACTTACTTATTTATTTATTAAAAAAAATGTAAAAAATGGGCAAAAAATGTATAACTTGCCATTACCTCAATTCTCATGACTTTGATATCACCAGATAAACGGCATTGTTTGAAAATTTATACCAAATGTATTTTCTTTCGTTGTTAGTTTTCGTTTTTTGGTTGTGAGCGCTGTTGTTTAGTTAGACCTTAATATAATTTTTAAGTATACGTTACTTAATTGTTTTATAAGATGTATTGTTGTTTCCATGTTTCATTCAACAGTTTTCTATATAATCTCTAAAAAAGATAACCAACTGACTTCTTCACCCTGGCAAAGGTGTAAAAAATAAAAACTAACAACTAAAAAAGCAAATTAAAATGAAAAATATAATTTTACAAGAAATAAGTTGGATAAATAGTTATTCCAACTCTGCTGATAAATATTTCTGACAAAATACCAGATTAAGATTATATGTGCCCATGAAATTTATCTATTTTGCATGGATTGAACAATATAGCTATTATTTTGTAAAATCCTTTTAAAATTAATAATAAGACATTGGATCTGTTTGCCACCTGGTCGATCCATTTAACTGCCTTTGGTGTAAAATGGGACAAATGTCAATATTTTTTTATAATTAGAAATTAACAGGGAAATTTACTGAACATACGAAAGTTTTTTGTCTCATACGTGTTGTTATGTAGTTTATTTGGCTTAGACATTATAATTGCTTTGTGCCCTAACAAATATTCGAACAATATTTGAATTTAAAAGTGAATCAGCATTTTGTTGTTTCAAATTACATTTTTTAAAATAATGTATTTTTTTAACTTGCTAAATAAAATAAATAGGTCTTTTTTGATGGTCTATGGATTTTGATGTGATTATTATAATATAATATCATGAATGATCGTTTTATATTATTTTATATATGAAATATGAAATATTTTCTTATAGCTAAATGTGATTCGAGTTTCAAAAACATCTGATTTTTCTGGATTTCACATTATTATTATTTTTTTTAAAAGAAATTAATATTAGAACTTAAAACAGGATCAAGATTTGTTTTCTCAATTATTTCGAGTATTCTAAATATTTTGCACGTAACTTCCTTAAAAAACAAAGAGTTTTTGTAGAATTACATACATCTAAATTATGCACCAATGTTAAGTTAATTCATGAAGAGGTACTTTTGCACACTAATAATTTGTTATTCAAAATAGATGTTATTTATTTTCTAATAATTTAAATATTGAAATTAAAATTATGAGTCAGTTTAACAAATATCTAAAAGGTAAAATTGAAAAATCGTTCATTATAAATATAATAAATAATATCAAATCAGTTTTTGCCAAATTATATAGATCAAATTTGTATTTAATGGCTACAAAAAAGATATTATTGATATTATTCATAAAACTTTTTGTTATGTAAATATTATCACTATTTTTATCAACAAATCTGTAACGTTATATAAATAATTCATATATAATTAAATAACGATATCTATTGTTATAAATAAAAAGGTTTATAATTAATAAATTAATTATTGTAATATTATATAAAAGATTATTCAACAGATGATTAAAAATTATTATATAAATGTTTTGCTTATAAGTTAAAATATAAATATAGATTACAAGGATATACATATATTTAAAATTAACAAATGGTTTTATGAAAAAAACATTAGTGTCATCAGTGTAGTCTATTTTCAAACCAGACTCTATGAATTAAAATCAATTCTTATTCAAAAGAAATTATATCATGTAATTATTATGTAATTTTTCTCAATAATGCGATTTTATATTTCATCGGTCATTCGATAATGATCTGATATATTCTATTTTTAAAATAATGTTGATTGATTCAGTGTATTTTTTAAATTATGTAATAAAACTTTTTTTGTACTAATATAGATCATTATATTATTAGTTGGATTAGTAGTAAAAGCTTTATTAATATTAGTAGTGAAGGCTTTATTAACAACAAGATTCTCACTATTTAGCAGTAGTGATATTTTTTTTGTAAATAAAGAAATTTATATTATTATTTGCCTTATCCGTGGATTAGTAGTAAGCGATTTAGCCTTGCAACAACACGTTTCCAGGTTAGATATTTTTATCAAGCAGTAGTGATATTTGTTTTCACTTATAAATACAGAAAAAATGTACACAAGTGAAAAAACGACGTTGCAAAATCAAATTAAAACTATATATATAGTCACATCAAATATAGATAGCACAACCGGTGAGTTGCTTTCTAAAAAGCGATGTGGTTAAAGAGATTATACATCCTAAGAGCTCACAGATCTTTTAAGTTGTAATTGCTGTTTGCAAAAAAAGAAAAGTAGAAAACTCAGCAAGAAATGAATATAAATAAAAACATTGGAAAATATATTTTTGTGGTACATTATATCATGATGCAGTAGATATAAAATAAGGACATTTATGTGTTTATTCATTAATATATCACATACAACAAATCTACCAGTACAGTCAACTAGATTGACAAATAGTTATGTAGTAATAAATTATAATTTTACAATTACTTTATATTAATAGCGTTGATTAATTAAAGCTATATACATTGATTAAATTGTGTAAGGACATCAACTTTTCATAGTGGTATTTATTAGAAGAGTAGAATAAAAAACAGTCTATCTTACTACGGGATTCCCTAAGTTATATGTGTATATGAGTTATGTATTAATATATACATTTATATATAAATATATATATATATATATATATAATATGCGGCGTGCTAGAGGGTCCGAAATCGATCTCAGACCAGAGATACTGCACCGGGCGCACGCGCATTGCTTTTTAGGTCATGTGTACGTCCCTGTGTAAATGTATAGGCGTCTCCACCGTATTTTGTTTATATATATATATATATATATATATATATATATATATATATATATATAAATTTGTATGATTTGATTCCAATGAGATTGCTAATGATGCAGAGACAATCTACGTCAAAACGTTAAGTTTTCGGAGCAAGAAGTGTTATTTTCCGATGTGATCTTTATAGGCTATATACAAGTCTATCAAGATATTTGATGTATATATATATATATATATATATATATATATATATATATATATATATTGAGTTCTCGGTATGAACTGCTGAATGATGACAGATATTAGGTATCGAAATGTGCTTAATGATTTTTTGTTATTAATTGTTTAATTCGACAAATAATTTGCTTATTTTATATCTGTATATGTATGTACACATATATATGTACATATTTCACATACAATATTTTTTTTTAATGAAAACGTATAATTAAAAAAATAACTGTATGAATACAATATGAGGAGCTAACACTTGTATAAAGTATATTGTTAAAAAAATTAATAATTTAAAAACACTTGTTTCATAATTATTTTGATTATGAATATATTTATATACAGTAATAATTATAGCTGGTAATAATATACATATGTTGCCCTTTTTCAAAAAATGCACTAAATTGGCAAGTATCATCAAAAGTTGGCTTATTTAATCAGGGTATTAAAATAGTGAAATACTTAATAATTTTATTATTGAAAAATCTATAGTAAAAAATTAAAAACTTAAAAATACTACGATAACGGCCAACGCATTTCGCTCACATTCAGTCCAAATGTTTCTCTCTTGCACATTAACTTTGCGCGTACAATCATTTGTTCTGATCCAGTGAGTAAGATCCATTAGCAAAAATCATGTCACTTGTAGGTTTTTAGTTTTTTACTCGAAATTTTATAATAATAAAATTATCAAGTATTTTACTCTTTTACAATCCTGATTAAATGCGCCAACTTGTGATGAAACTTGCCAGCACACTTTAGTACGTTTTTTTTTAAAAAGGGAAAGTCGACCGATTTTAAAAATTTGTATTTCTTAGTCTAACAAAAAGTTTCAATTCTTGAAAACATAGAGCAATTGTGGTATTTTTTTACTATGTTCATAAAAATGTTATTTACGGTTACGGTTCCAAAGTTTAATTGTACAAAATTAATAAAAGTTAACCACAATAACCGAAAAATAGTCATAATTTCACCAAAGCTTTAGGTTGCACATAAAAGCTTATAGTTTCCAAACAACGCGAGATAATTTTTTTTTCAAGACAGTTAAGGTAAGGTTTGAGACACTCAGGCAAAGGTTTGACACTGAGATAAATGAATCAAAAGTGACAATTCGTGTTTGAATCTCGCTCTGCATAACCTGACATCGTGCAGTACCGATATCTATTTTCACTTGAAACTATTGATCAAGAATATATTTCCAATTGAAAAAAGCCCATTTTGGCCACTGCGGTTGGAAATGGCAATAGGAAATCTCTCAAACTATACTTCCCGTGACAATAGAAAATCTCCTAAACTATTTTTCTGGTGTTTGAGTTTAGACCAGCTCACGGACCTTCTCTGGGGCAGTACTACCCATTTATTATATAAAATATATTTCAAATATAATTTGAAGTGAAAATCGTCAACATTACTAAATACGATATTCGTATACACTCTTCTAGTAAATGGAGTCTTGATATAAAATAGTAGTTGTCTTGGTATAAAAAAGTAGTTGTCTTTTCGAAAAATTTACTAGGTTAGGATGCATGATAACAAACACATCTTATAGAGCACAAAGTCTTGTTTAAAAGAATAAAAATGTATAAAATAATTAATACATAAATAGTAGTAAAATAAAATTAACAATTTTTAAAGTTGAGAAAATAAAAACTAACTAAATATAAAAAATATAATTATTTGTCATTATTGTATGTGTAATTATAGTTATTATTATTTCTGTATCACAAGTTTAACGATAAAAAACATCAATGCAAAATAATTATGAAATTGATTTTAATATGTTAATTATTAGTAATAAACTTAATAATACGTAATAATAATTTATGATAAACAAATATTATTTTTTATACCATTTGTTTATTTATAAACAAATTTAAATATCTATTTAATACATGAGGAAATTGTACAGTATTATATAGATATTTTAACTTGAACTTATTCCCAAAACAAGAAATTGATGTAACATATTAAAATTTTTTCTATAAGTCTTGATATAAAGTTAAAAAATGTTACAAGAATTATTATTATATTCAGAAACGATTAAATTTACCAAAAACAGTTCAAACTTGCTAATTTTTAATTTTTTATAAGTTTAAAAAAATCGTTAATTAATTTATATATTTAACAGTCGAAAATTCGTGTACGAAAAAGAAAACCGGAATGCCCATAAGATAGACATTTCACAACTTTTCCGCAGTGACTTCAAATACAACACACAAGCTCCATCTAACGGTGAAAATTTCTAGCCGGCATGTGAAAAGCAGTTTTCCACGAAAGGAAAATTTCCACAATGGTTCTATCATCTGATGAAAATGTGGTTTGAATTTAATATAAATAATTTTGGTTCTAATCCGGGATATAAACGTGGTTTGAATATGATGTAAATTATTTTAGTTCTTGTCTTCTGTGAATTTAATTTTATCTTAGCGTAGATATATACCATAGATGTCACTGCAGTCAAACCGTTAATTAAAATATATAAATATTAATAATATATTTTATAGATATTTGTATTGATTTTAAGCTGATTAAGCTTCTAATAAATACATTATAAAACTTATCCTAATTAAATTGACGTAACATTTATACGATTACATTAATTATAACAATATCGTTATCGTTTCATGCTAACATCAAAAATTCATGTTAATATCGTTTTTGGTATTATGCTTTATTTCCACGTGTATGACAAAAATATTTTCTTTAATAAATCCGGAGTAGTTTACAACATTTATTTATCAGATTTTTATTGAATTTTATTAAAAATTTTCGCGCTTTTTAATTACATTTATGTAATTTTGTTATGAATATGGGAATATTGATACTCTATAAATTAAATATTTTCTTATTTAATCTTTTTTATATACTCTCATTTTTATAATATAATCTTATATATATATATATATATATATATATATATTTTATTTGAATAAAAATATACATTTTATACATCTCAGCTTTATAATTCAGTTTTTTAATTGCTTGCTATAATCGTTTTTTTCTTCTTCTGAATATTTCACAAAAATATTCTGGTAAATTTTTATATTTTTGTGTAATAAATAAATACAATTAAAATATTAGTCATAAAGTTCGTTTACTGTATTCTTTTAGTTATACAAAAATAGTTGAGTTAAATCATTAAAAAAAATATTGTTTTAATATGACTTTTAGATATTTTATCACATTTGATCATATTGATGGTAAAATTAAGAAATAATTCAAGAATTTAACTCAAGAAGTACTTCTGAATTTTTTAACAAATTCTGTAAAATATTAGCTTCTATATTTAGGTATTGGTTTGACAAGAAGACAGAAAGTTTACTTGCATTTATAAACTAAAATTACTTCAAACTAGGCGTAAGTTGAATTTCTCTTTAAGGCTTGGATATTTGGATTTGCAATATCAATAGATAAATTTTAGCAATTTTTCAAATTAAAAAAAAAATTAATTATTTCTTATAAAACGTGAAGTACCAGCATTTTGCTTTAATGCAACATCACTGATTTTTTTCAATTCAAGCATAATATATCATAACTGAAGGTAAACGTATGGACCAATTCTGCCACACAACAGACCAATGTCATGGCAAGGCTATGTTAAGTAGAACTTTCCATACAAAATCGTTTTAAATATTGTCAAAAGCCATGCGGTTGCTGTGCAGCCAGCCGTTTTTCTCAGGATGTCAGATAGAAAACATAACCTAGAAACCGCACAAATGTCCAAAAAACGAACTTAGATAACCTTAGCCTCATAACATACGAGTAACATTACAGTTTATTTGTGAAACGCTTGAATGCACAGCAAATACATGACATTTTGACAGTATTCAGGTAAAGCATAATGTATGGACGTTGGAGTGTAACATGGCCTTGCCATAACATTGGTCTGTTGTGCGGCAGAATCGATCCATTAATCTACACCTCTTAACTAGCACCAAAATACTTCTTTTGATAGTTATTTTGCTATAGTATAAAAAAATATCTATTAAATTTTGCCTTACTGAACGCAAAGTACCAGTTTTCATTTAGATAAGGGAAAACTAGATAAAATTTACAACATTTCCTAGGGAACACTTTTATACACTCCGATATAAGAGTTTTGTATAAAATGACTTTGAAGTTGACTTTTCATTCTTTAGCTATAAATAGAAATTTCGGTACATTTTTTGGTTTTTTTAGATAGATGGGGTAAAATTAGATAAAATTGGCTACAATGCACAGCTACTACGTTCTTGAACTCGGACTTGATCTACTCTGGAGATAAAAGTTTTTCTGCCCTGCCTTCAGCCTATAGTCCAAATAAGATTAAAGCTAGTACTTTCTTGAATTCAGACCTAATCTACTGATTGCTAAAGGTGTTCCTGCCCTGCTTCCTGCCTATAGTCCATATGCGTTAACGCATTGACTGAATTTTGCAGACTATTTAGCAGTTTCTGCTCTTGGATCGTTGCCAAAAAGTAGACGCCTTGTGACGTCATGCCCTCTATGCGGCACATACGTACACATTTTCAGTACACGGACGCATTTCTATATATTAGCTTTGGCCACGGGGTCGAATTTCGATCATAAGGTGGAGGTCACAGGAATAATACATTTTTTTGTCCATACATGAATACACATTCATGAAAATATAAATGTTTATATTTTACTCACTACTAAATTAATTAGCTTCACTTCTTTTTTAATGACTTGATATTTACTTGAATAAACTGTAGTTTTTGCTCAAAATTTGTCAATGATACAATTATCAAGTTTTTTACTACTTTACAATCCTCATTTATTGCGCCAACTTTTGATGAAACTTGCCAACAAACTTTAGTATATTTTTTTTATAGTAAGGCCTCGCAAAGCCAACTCAAGGCCACAAAAAGTACATATTTTTATACATACATACATTCATAGAAATTTAAATGTTTATATTTTACTCACTACTAAACTAATTATCTTTACTTCGTTTTTAAAGATTTAATAGTAACTTAGATAAAAATTTATTTTTTGCTCGAAATTTTTCAATAATATAATTACAAAGTATTTTATTATTTTACAATTCTGATTAACTGCGCTAACTTTTGATGAAACTAGCCAACAGATTTTAGTACTTTTTTTTAAAGGTGGGCCTCTCAAAGTCGACCGATCTTAAAAGAAATTGCATTTAATAATTCAACAAACAAAGAAGTCTTAATTTTAGAAAACTTGGGGCAATTGTGTCATTATATTTTACTATGGTCTTTGAAATTTCACCCAGTTATTTACGGTCACGGTTCGAAAAATGAACGAAGTTAATTAAAATTAACTCCAATAACCGGAAAATGACCACAATTTCTCTAAAGCTCTAGGTAGCACTTAAAGCTCATAATTTTCAAATAATGTAGATATTTTTTTTACCAATTTTTTTCAGGATAGTGAAGGTAACCCTGTTTGGGCTAGACGTTTAGGTCTGGATATATATAATGCTTATTTGCAGCTACATAGTCCATATAAAATGCAATAAATAATTAGCAATTTATTATGTACGTTTTGACACATTCTAAAAAATAATGTACTAAAATTATAAAAAATTGAAGAATACTAGAAGATATAACAAATACAATAAATATATCAATATATGCCAAGCTAGGAAAAATAAATCTGAAGACATTGTCTAATGAAAAATAAATTTGAAGACATTGTCTAATGAAAAATAAACCAATACAATAAAATAATAAACTAAAAGTTAAATAATAAGTACGTCATTTCTTAAAGAAATTATGGGGTTCACAAAAGCTAATTCAGGACTGAATTCTGGAATCAGCTGAATTGCTTCTTCATGCATTTATCCTCTATCAATACTAAAGTACAAAATTTAATTGTTTAACAAGCAATATTATAAGAAAAAGTTGTTAATAAAACTTATAATAATGGGCTGTAAAACATAGTGATTTTTTTTAGAAATAGAGATGGTTATAATTTTTTTATTAAACAACAATTGTCTTTTTTATTATACAACAACTGTCCAACAATTAAAATTGTAGAAAAAATATGGGCTCTAAAAATGTGAAATATTCTGCTTATTTTCCCAGATTTTGAAATTTACAGAAATTAATGTAAACTAAGTTTCCTTTTAAACCTGACCAGGTTAGAACTTAATAAATAGTAATATATGGTATTTAATAAAATTACTGGTAAATAATTTTGATTTTTTTATTAGATAATTTGCTAATTAATTGTGTTGTCTATTTTCTTAATTTTTCTCAATTACTATTCTAGTTATATTTTTTAATATCAAAATATTTTATTCTTAGAAGAAAGCCTAAAGTTGATATATAACTCGTTTCAAAACGTAGAAAATACAAATTTACTTTTAAATATTTAAATCTAGGATTTATCAACCGAAGACATATTTCCATAGAATATTAATAATTTAAGAGAAAAAGATAGATATGTTATGATTTTGAGTTTTATTGTTAGAACCAAAAATCTTGAATTTGTATTGCTTATTTGCAAGAAAAAAGCTTTTTGCAACACCTATATACTACTTGTAGACCTATATACTACCAATAACGCTGAATTTTTCTTTCTTTTCTTTGATTTTTTTTTTAAATAAAAATATTTCTTATATAAGATAAAATATTTTTCAAAATTCAAAAACTAAATGAAAAACATAAATATTACTATTATATAAATCATAGATGGGTTTTCCATATGCATGCTTATATACTTTAAATAATACTTCCAATTCATATTAGAGGTTAATATAATGAAGATTTCAAATAAAATATAAGAATATATATATATATATATATATATATTATATATATAAATTTATAACATGTTCTCATACTTTTAATGACAAACTTCGTTAACAAAGTCTTCTGTAACATCATTAATAAAACACGAACAGTCTATGTTTAAATTCATGTTTTTCCAATAACTATTTCTTGCTAAGAGTTCATCATTATAAGTTTTTGAAACAATTATTATTTTATAAAATGTCTACGAGAAAATATAAAAAACTTACAAAAATACTTTTTTTATATTGCAATTCAGTTTTTGTACGATTTGATGTTATAAAAATATGTATGATACTAATAGGGTAGGTGTAAGTGTAGTGTACTTTCTTGTTGGCTATTTACTTCAGTCATTATAAAATAGTTTGTACATAAGATTATACATAATTTATAATATTTTTTTGTGTTTCAACCAGTTTTGATATTGTTTTAGTGAATTTTTGAGGTACTCCTATAAGTGAGAAAATAAACAGTCAAATAATAAATTTTAACACAGTACTTTTTAACTTCTCGAAGGAAAAGTTTATGTTTTCATCAACAAATTTGATTTGATAATTTTATATTTTCTCGACGTTTCAAGTCATTCTGAATTGGAAAGTGTGTGTGTGCGTGAACAGATTTTATAGTTTAGTATTTTGATACTGTACGATATTGTTGCAGAAGTCCAATAAAATATTTTATAATTGTTCAATCATAACTTTAAAGTGCTGTATATTAATTTTATCTCTAAAACAGTTTTTTTCTGATACTTTGTATATTTAAAAAAATTCTCATATTTTAAGGAACATCAGTATGTTCAGAAATTTTTTTAGTTACTTAAGGCAATTTAGTTTTAGTTTTATTCAAAACTTTATTACCAATCATTTTTAAAACACAGTATTTATTACTTATATTAGTCATAACTCCTACAAGGAAGACTTTAATTAATTAGACTTTAAAAATTATTTTATTTTATTATTTTATAGTTCCAAATTAAATATTATTTATCTTCTAATTTATGCATATACATTTCTAATTTTGTTTCAATTTCTTGATATAATTAATTTTTATTGCAGTTAGTTTTTTTCAACTCATGTTTGTGGCTGACGTCTAAGCAACATATGCGAAGTCAAATAATTTCTAATTTTGTAAATAATATTTTCTAATAATAATTTCTAATCTATGTTTATCTAAAAATTGTCAGTTAGTATTATTATCGATAATAATATTCTACTACATGTTTCATTTTAATTTTATTTTATATTATAGTATAAAATTTATTTCAATGAATGCAAATTGTTACTGACTATGCTGGAACACAGTCACTTGTTAGTGCCTATAAAAAAAGAAAAATTCAAACAATTTTAATAATTGATCAAATATTATAACTTTAAATTTCAATAATTTATTTGAAATGATTTTTAATTTCAGATCTTAATCAGTGCTGCAATTCTGCTAAATTTTATTAGGTGAATATTTTGGAATATAGGTGAGTGATATACGTTGTTTTTATATATAGATTTTTCTGATTGTAATATTGAACATTCTTGAAATTTGTTTGCAGTTTGCTATTAATATATTATAATATTTTAAATAATCTGCTTAATTTGCCCAAAATAAAATAGAAATAAATAATTATTCTTGACATTTTGACACTTAACATTTCGGATCTATTTCGAATTTTTAATCGATTTGAATCTAATTCAAAATCTTATGTTGGACAAAATAAGAGAAATTTATTCAGTTAATAAAAAACAAAACATAACAAATGAAAATTGCAAAATAAATATACACAATGTGAAATTAAAAATCAAAATAAAATTTTAAATGAAAATGAACAGATGATCAATCACATATTGATTCATTTCACGATGCAAATTATTACGGATACAAATTGTTATTGTGAAATATGTAATTGATCACGTATTCTGGTATGTGAAAATTATTTTGTTGTAATTTTCAATTTTGTATCATACTTCATATATATATATATATATATATATATATATATATATATATATATATATATATGATATTCAGTTTTCAGGGCAATACATCAATTAAAAAATTTGTATGACTTTAAAACAATTTTATATTTTCCATACGTTTCGACACTTGTTTTGTATGGAAAAAATAAAATTGTTTTAAAGTCATACAAATTTTTTAATTGATGTATTGCCCTGAAAACTGAATATCACATATTTCAACATCAAAATTATATAAAAAATTTAATATATATATATATATATATATATATATGATGTTTTGGGCATTTTACTGGGAACGAAATGCTATATTAAAATAAATTTTTACATGAAAATTACTCAATATTAATCAATCAATAAAATGTAAATACAAATTACAAGAGGAAGGTAAATACTAAAAAAATCAATATGATTTTAAAATTACAAATACTATTTAAAAATGCAATAAAAATCCGTCTTTTCAAATAAGTTTTTTTTTAAATCAGAATTACTGACTAAGAACTTTATATTTGATTAAATATTGTATTTTATATTTATATCTTTGGATCTATGTTTTTTTAGCTTTCAAACATATATAAAAATTTGTTCAATTTTATTCACAATTTTTTAAAAATAATTAGCTTTTAGGAATTCCAGATAGTTAAGAAGTCATTTTCATAATTTTTGTTAGTTTTCCTTAAATTTGAAAGGAAAGTTCAAAATTACGAATATGAGAGACTATTTTAATCCGCCTTTTTCATATAAGCATACTCATTGTACATAACATTTTCATATATTTGATGGGTAGTTGTAATTTCATTATCAATAGAGCCCTATTAATTTTTGAAAATTGGGACAATCCGGGACAAAAAATCTAAATCCGGAACAAATATTGCTCTTAGAAAAACCCGGAACAAATTCCGGACTGTCCCAGCCAAACCAAGACGTATGGTCACCTTAGTTATTGGGAATATTATGATTCTAAGACCTTTTTGTCCAAGAATGGTACTTACAAACTCTATACGAATTTTTGGACGATCCAAAAGCGTTTCGTTAACAAGATTTTTATTACCAATTTTAATCTGTAATTTGCAAGCATATTTTCAAGTACTGCAAATATGTTTGCATATTACTTAGGAGTAATGAGGAGGTAATATTTTTGCAAATTACAACTTCTTTCTACAAAAAAATTTCAATAAAAACGTAAACACATCGCTGAATTTTCACAAGGCATTTAAAGTGAAACGGACCAGAAAGCGACAGAAATTATAAGATTTTAATTATCCCGCAGAAGAATTACTGTATTGGAGATTTTGTCGTTTTTTTTTCACAAAGTGCGCCGTCAATATGTGGTCAATGGAAACATTGAATAACTTTGACAGATTTTAACCGATTGCATGTAGTAATAACTTTTTGTAAACCTAGTAAAAATGGTAAGGATTTAAATTTGATAATTAAATAAAGTTTATCAAAATTCATTGAAAATTGTTTAAATTATTCACCATTTTTATTGATCACATATTAATGGCGTACTCTATACTTTTCTCCATTTTTTTTGCAGTTTGCACCCAATTTTGACATTATATTTGTGGTCAGGGATAAAACATATATAGGAACACCTTTATCGCACATCTCCAATACAGACAACTTTTGTGAACCTGTGCAATAATCACAACAACTTATGGATTACCAAATTGTGATTGTTTTTTTTAAATCAACATATCTTGTGCAATTATATATTATTTTATAATAATTTTTTTATCATTTTTTTATTAACTTACGCATCAGGCGTGTCTGCCCTGCTGTAGTCTTCTCGTCCACGATGACGACGTGGGTGCCTTGAATCATCACCGAATCCATAAAGAACTGCTGCCATTTTTTTTGATAAAAAATCACTTCATTTCTTAAAATTACACTTTACAAAACTAAAAACGTAAAGTTGAAACCACAATTACTACAACCCTTAAAATTACTCCTGTCTACAATTTGTTTTTACCCCATTTTTTGCTTATCATAATACACAGAGCAGTAGTAATGAAAACATGGCTAAATATAATTGATGAATGTTTTTGTGTTTAAAGATTTTTGGTTCGTCATATAGTAAGAAATATTTTGTTATTAGATAGTTGTAGATTAAGTAATTCAAATCGTTAAGTTTTTGATCATTGTACTTATTTTTATAAGTAACAAGAGACCTCACAGTCTCCAAATTTCTAAGGCTGCCTTCTAATTTTCTCAATCAGATATGTTTTATTCTGCATTTTGCAGTCATTTTTTTTTCACTCACGTTTATTAACATGCCAAAGACATCTCAACCTTTGATTTCTCAATTTTACAATTTTTTCATAGTCGATATATATCATCCTAATTTTGTCAGATATGATGTTTAATATCATCCTAATTTTGTCAAAGACTTCTGATGTTTAATAATATTTTATGATAGAGACACCTCAGATTCTTGTTTTTTGTGATGTTGTATGATATGTCATAGACTTTTTATTTTCCATGTTTTATTTATATTTTCAAATATCAGAGTTTTGTCATTGTTGATGTCAGAGACAGTTACTTTAAGACAGAGAACTCAGTTTGTCATTTTTATTAATATTTTCATATGTCAAAGACTTCTCAGTCTTGTTTAGATATGTTTTAGTTTCTTATTATTTGTTTTGTCAGATATGTCAACAATTTTACACTTGCTGATTAATTTTAGCCTTGACTAATGACTTTTTGATATGTCACAAACTTGTATTGTTTTATTTGTATCCATTCATATTTTTTGAATATTTTAATTTTTTAACCCCTTGATTTAATTATCATAAGATTTGTCAGAGACAATTTATCTCCTCCATAATAATAATTATTTTCATATGACAAAGACTACTTTTCTGCATTTTCTGGTCTTATATTTCTCTATATTTATAATTTTAATAGCTTTTAATAGTTCATGTCATATATATTTTATTATATTATTATTTTGATTTTTCAAAAAACTCAATGTCCATTTGTTTTTAAAATTTTAAGTATGTATTTCAATTACTTTTTATATTAAAATTTTTATATACATCTCATGTCTCATAATTTTTTTCATTTTACTTTTTCTTTAGTTCTTTTCCAAGTTTGTTTATTCATCAAAAAACCTCTATATCTTCATTTTATTGGTATGTTATTATTTTTCACGTTTGTATCTATTTGTTCTTCTTGAAACCTTGAACATTTTTATTTTTCTTATTTTTATAAATATTGTATGGTGTCATTTTTCAACACGATTCTCCCAGATATGTAATATAGATTTCTATTAGATCAATTACTTTTGTTGGAATAAAATTTCAATTCTATGGACTTTTAAATCTCCAATTAACTGGTTTTTTACGTCTTCAATTATATACAAATTATTAGACTTTTTGACTATTTAGTTTTTATTAAAAAGTTTTTATTTTTAGTGGTCCATTATCTAATGCTTAGTTTTAATTCTTATCACAAGTAGTTTAGATTATTAATAGAATATATTTTATGCAAATGCTTTCTTCTTCGTTGTTTGCAACAATATTTTGTCATATTTCTTCTCATTTTTCTTGTAATTTTCTTAGTATATATTTAGTAAATTTCAACGTCCACAATAAACAATCACCAATTTTTTTATCATTTATTGTTTTTTTTTTGCAAACCTATATAAAGAAAAATAATAAAAACAGTTAAAAATGCGTAAGGATGACAATCTTTTGGTTGCTGTTGAACATATAGTAAAAAAATTGACAAGTTGAACTAATTTGTGAAAAAACTACTTTGATAAAATTATCAGTTATTTTAAAGCTTCGACTTCTATATAATTTTCAGTTGTCGTATGTCTGTCTGCCAAATCACTTTTTTGTGATAATGAGATTTTCTAATAATTACGTTTAGTAGCAACGTATATTCGAAATCCAAAAATTATTTTCATCATTATGCTATAAAGTATAATAAAAAACATAAAAGCAAAGTATAGAAATTTCTAATGATACTATTTTAAAGTAGAAGGAAAATGATATGTAGCCAACTAACATCCCAATAGTTATGAAGTTGGTATCAGTAGATAAACCAGGTCATTTTTTTTGTTGGTAGGTTTTTTTGATTTTGGGCTCTTGTATTTAGTACATAGGGGAAAGTCCCCCAGTGGCGGACACCTAAGGTTATTTATAAATAAATCAAAAAATATTTTACGAAATGTTTTTTTAAATTATGATTTATGTTAGATAACAAAGTTATAAATCAAACTAAATTATCAAAACCTTAATCTTTGCTAAAAAATAATTAATACAATCAATCAAACTTTGGTATAATAAAATATGATTTTAAACATTGGTACCTAGTACCAAACATTTTAAAATAACCAGCACTGATCACATACGTATCCATCTCCACTCTCTGGAATGTCTGCACATGTGTCTTTGATGAATATTCTTAGATATTGCAAAAAAGATTGATAGTATTAATTATTTTTTAGTATTTATTATTTGTTTTGTTAATTTAGTTTGATTTCTAATTTTGTTATCTAACAAAAATCATAATTTAATAAACATTTCGTAAAATATTTTTTGATTTATTTATAAATAACCTTAGGTGTCCGTCACTAGGAGACTTCCCCCTAAGTCAAAAATACTAAATTTAAATTATAGTCATAACTCGAAAAGTCAATTATTAAGTTGAAAACCAACTACACAACAACTAAATATCATTATCAAATAGTCAGATTTTAATTCATATGGTAATATGAAAAAAAAGTTAAAATTGCTGTGGAGACCACCATAATATTTAAATTGCATACAAGTTTATTATATGAACAATATGTTTGGAGCAGCTCGTTGAACAGAAATTTTATTTCAGTTTTAGTAATTTCGTTCTCTCGTGGCAAACGAGTTAGGTGTATCCTTATTTTGTCGGAAATAAAAAGCAGCCCCCGATGCAGTTATTTTATAATTAATAGTCTCCGCTATCGATTTTAGGAAACTCGGCCTTCTCACTTCGTACCACTTGCCAAACTAAATTCTAGGCAGAACACTTCACTAGAAATAAGGCACCGGGGTCGAATTAGGGAAAAATTAGAGGGATATAATGATTATTCTATAGATATTAAATTATCATATGATATTAATACTTTTGTTTATTCTGACAGTTTCTAATATAAATATGTATTTGGTAATCATATTTATCAATAGAGTAGGACGAGGTATAAAGGTCCAATTTGACTTGACAATTGTATTGTGAATTGAAAACCAAACCATTTATCTTCTTTTGGAGCAATTATATTGTGAAAACCAAACTAATTATATCAAAATCTGACTATGTTCAGTAAAATTCCCAGCTAATTTTTCATTGTAGAAATGTGATTTTTTGCTGCTTTCTCGAAAATTTGTAACCTGGTCCTTTTTAGCCCATAGGCGCGGTAAAATGGTACAGACAAAGAACAGGTCTAATGTCTTATTTTCATTTTCAAAGAGATTTTACTAAATAACAGTTACATTATTCAACCAAAACAAAATATAAATTTTTTGAACGGTTGAGCCATTTTTTTTTCAAGTAGCAAATAAGTGCAATTTTTTATGTCGACGTTTTCGCCAAAAATTGTGAAACAGTTTTGACAATTCATACATTACCCAACCATTTGGCGTAAGAAAATTGAAACGTCAAAGGACTTTAGATTTAGTCTTACATTAGCTTCAATATAACATTGTCTTTTCAAGTGTTAAACTAAGAAGATCTCATTGGAGTTCTTCTTAGACATCACTCTCGAATATTGTCAATTTAGCTTATAGAAATCCTTATGTATTTATGATTGCTGAATAAAACAGAGTTAAAAAAAAAGTTTTGACAATTCAAAAAACGGTTCAAAATATATCAGTTGAAAATTCTGTTGATCAGTTTTTGGTAAAGATCTTGGCTGTTGTTATTAAATATTGAAAATAAAATTGACAACTCTATTCTACCAAATCCAAATCAGTAAATCTTTATTCTTATTGACTAAGTCGATCCTACATCAAAATTTCCATCCCACTTGCCTTAAAGCAAAATTCCACTTACACCTAGTTCTGTAAAGTTAGTTTGTAAAAAGTATGCTAACGATGAAAAGTATTTTATACCTGTGCAAGTTCGTTTTATACCTCAACTGCAAAGTTGATCCTATTTACGATGATGTAAATGTATTTTATAATGAACTGTTTTCGTCACCATTGATGCATAAAATCACGATATTGCCAATCAAAACTCCGCACAACATCAATACTAATTCGAAACATTAATTACCAAACTTTAAAGTTTGTTAATAGTGGTAACATTATGGACTTGTACCACCTGGACTGCGTCAGAGCTGTAGAAAATTAAAACAACTAACCAGTGGTGGATCGGTTTTATAAAATATATTAATTATGACTAACTATTATGTCAAACTAAAGATATAAGTATCTTGACTGATATTGTTTTTATTCTATTGTAATTTTAATACTTATCCTTAAAGAACAACAACTGAATTTTTGCATAGTTCTAAAAAATGCAAAAGTCTGATCAGTGATGAGTTATTTTTAACTTCCCATAGAGTAGGTTACGGTAATGGGCCCAAAATCGAAAATGAAATTTTTTTTTATATATATATATATATATATATATATATACGTTTCAAACGTTTCTGAACATTTTGGCATACCTTAGAAAAAATTTATGTATGTGTGTATGTGTACGGATTCAAATTTTTGTCGACGATTTTGGGAACACGGATCAACTGATTCGAATAATTTAAAAAGCATTCGATTCCTACTGATAAGGAGACGTGCTGATTAGTTGCTGGCAGAGGCAGGTCTAGCCGTTTCGGAGATACGGAGAAAAATGTGCAAAAAATTACAGTTTTTGAGAGAACTAAGCATCCTATTTGAGTGATTCAAAAAAATCTGCTTGTCTAAACAAAACAAATGCTTTTGGAATTCTTGTTTCATTTCAAAATAAAAATTCTTTTTTTCTCAATTCTTTTATATAGAAAACTAGCAAACCGGGCAAGCCGTTTCACCACCAGATGGTTTCACTTTATGTAACATTTCGTTTGGTGATTAAAAGATGAAGAACAAAATTGCCTGCTGTTGAAATTGAATAAAAATTTGCACAATACACGTGATTGATTTGATGGTTTTCAATTAAAATGTTAGGAAACGAATATCTTATTTTTCTTTACTTTTTTGCACAATTTCACAGTGAGCACAATGCGTGTTTGTCACATGAAATTAACTGAGCAGAGAACAATGAGTAGCTGTCAAACAATTGAGTAGCTGTCAAACAAAAAATATTAGTTTGTAGTCCATGCTAAGTATCAGAGATGACGCTGTATGTAAAAAAAGAAGTGTTTGCCGCTTTTCTGTTGAAATTTTACTTTAATTTTCTTTACTATAAACTTCAAGGAGTCCGAGACCTTTCCAACAAATGCAAAATCGTTGAAATCGGTTTGTGCGTTCTGGAGTTATATGGAAGGAAAGGAAGGAACGAAGGAAGGAAAACCCGACTTATTTTTATAAAATACATAATTGGAATTTGAATTTTAATTCTGGCTAAAGTTCTAAAGCTCACTTATATACTTTAAATAAATAATTTCAATATTGAAAATCAGTTTATATAAATTTTATAACTTTAGACAACGTACTTCATTTAAATTTGATTGTTTAAGTTTTGTTTATTCACTTTTCATTAATAAATATATAAACGCCGTCGTCCAATTCATAAACTGTTACATTTTGTCTATAAAATAAGAATAATGAAAGTTCCAGTATTAAAAAGAATCTATTTGAAAACATTTAATATACCTCGAATATTTTATTACGGTACGGAAAGTTCATCAATTTGCCTCAAGGCACCATGCCATACACCACTAGTTTAATAATAGTGTTAATTAGTTGGAGAAGTTATTAATATGGTTCCATATATGCATCTAAAATTAGCAAAATAAAAATGAACATAAAAGCAAAAACATGCAAATAAAAATGTAACTGCATATTAATCAAGAATATTTGAATATTTATGTAAATTCGCACAGTTCAGTTATTATAGGTCTATGATTATGAAATTTTCTTCTCGATGCTTTTCAAAACAAAAACAAGCTCACATGTTTGTACAAACTCTCGGGCAGTTAGTTTCTCGTATAATTATTTTCAAGTTAAAATGTTTTTATACTTGCAGAAGATAAACTACATTTAAAAGTTTAACCCGCAGTTGTTTGTTGCTCTTCACCAACATTTGCGAAAAGTTTGCGTTTTGATCGCGTTTTAAACGGGGTTCCAGGGATTGATATTTAATTTAGGATGTTTTCGATAATGTCGACGGTTTCCTTGTTATACAGAATGTACAACGGTGGAGACGATTTGTTATTTGTTAGTTACAAACTATGGAAATTTATTAGGAAACTAGTGGTGCATGGCGTCGTGCCTTGAGGCAAATTGCTCGCAATATCTCTACCAAAAGCCAAATTTAAAAAAAATTGCAAAACTTTAAAAAATTGGATTTTTGACATTTTTGAATAAATTTGACTTTAAAAAAAAAATACTTTTTTTAATTTTTTTAGTTGCTTTCATTTCTATTGGTTCCGTACCAATATTTCTAATGTTTAAAGTTTAAACAAATTTCCTCGACATATTTGACAAGAATTTCAAAAAGTTTCAAAAAATTTTAAAATTATCAAAAGATTACATAAAAGTCGAGTTTTTCCAAAGTTTTATAATTCTCCAATAAATCTATTTTTTCCAAAAAACGAAAAAAACTGGAGATTTTTTCAAAAAAAAAAACAAACGTTTACCGGTCTGGGAATATAATGAAATTTTGCATGATTGTAGCGAAACAAACTAAAATAATATAAGTAAGGTGAAATATTATAAGCCTATGAGATTTTTTGTCGAAAAGTTGTCCTCAATATGAGAGAGAACATCTGTTAAAAAAAATGGTATGAAAAGTTCCAGCAATTTGCCTCAAGGCACGATGCCATGCACTACTAGTTTCAAATCTATTTTGCTAATAATTAAAAATTTTAATCTAATTAAGGCTTTTTATAAAATTATGATCAGTCAACTGAAATTTCTCTATTCATAATAACCGAATGATCAGATCATTACAGTGTATCTATTACAAGTGTTGTCAGCAAAATTGAATTACAAAATTTTGCCATTCAGTACAAATGTAAATAATAGTGTATTGTTTAATTTCGAGTTAATATCCAAATATTTAATGTGATAATATTGCAATAAATCCGCATATATAAATAAATAGGATTAATAATGCCGATGCACGACCATACGTTGCAGATTCATATAAATTCTGATTTGAATAATTCGAAATTGATTTATTTGTAAATCCGATTTGAGTAGAATTATAAACGATATATACATACACACATGTATATATATATATATATATATATATATATATATATGTATACTTGCATGCCATGCATTCGAAAAATGCGGGCGCAAGCCTTAGGGGGCGCCAAAACGAGATTCGAAAATAAAATTTATAATATTTTTTTTTTCAATATAAAATCAAAATTATTTAATAAATTATAATAATCTATCTAACTAGTTCAAACCGAACTTGTTAAAAACAATAATACAAATTAAAATAGCCAAATGGATATTGGGGAGTCAGTGCTTAGAAAATAGCTCATTTATTCTCAGAAATTGAATTGTAACTATTGTTTTTATAGCAAAAGTTTCGCATCTGATGAACTTTGAACTTTGAAGCCATGGAAATAAAGAAAATATGAAAAATGAAAGAAAATTTACTTTGGAACAAAAATGTTTGACCTTTTTTTCACATAGTGGTGTTCATACTCTAAATTTGATACATTGAATACAGATACAAATATAATTAGTTTTCTTTGTTTCGATATCATTCAAGAAATATGTAATTTTTTGCATTTTTTACTAATCTTTGGACAATAGTTTTAAAATACGTTAACAACTTAACGTTAAAACAACAATCTGATACTCTGAATCTGATGGGAAAGTAAAGATGAATGCATTTCAGCCCTTACGATATCAATAAGAAGTTTACGATGCAATTTTGGATATTGTAAATAATGAAAAAATAAATTGAATTAAAATTTTAAAAATCCAACATAAAATACGAGTGTTATGTTTAAAAATTAAAGGCTAGTTTTTTTGCTCTCTTGGCATGATTTGCTCAACAGCAAATCGCATGGAAGCATTTGAGCCCCTAGTAGCAAGGAAATTTGTAAACATCCATATTAAGGACCACCCTGGTGTATATATAATTTCCAATGATTATAATTATTATTGTGTTTGTGTTGAATTCCGGCAAGTGGGCTTGGGTGATCCTCGAGGCGGCTTTTGTAATTGTCTGAAAATGTATGTGTTTTATCGTCATTATAATACTTTTGTTTAGATATTTTGTACGATCTCTTATACAAGACACTTCCGTCTGAGATATATAAAATTTATATTTTCAATAAAGTAAACAAAAAAAAACTTGACGTGTCATCATCTTCCTTTATGTATTATCCAATTTGCTTCATACTTGGGGATATCGAAATTTTTTTAAAAAATTTGGGGGCCAATTCTGCCGTCAAATAGATCAATGTTTTGGCAAGGATATGCTACAAAATCGTTCTAAATGCTGTCAAAAATCATGTGGTTGCAGTGCAGTCAGGCGTTTAAGATAGAAAACCTAACCTAAAAAAAGTACAAATGTCAAAAAAACAACCTTAGATAACAGGGTCTTTCTGACTCAACTTTATAACATACAAGTGAAGTTGCAGTTTATATAAAAAACGTCTGATCGTACAGCAAATATATTGCGCTTTGACAGTATTCAGTACGATTTTGTATGAGAACTGGATCGTAACATAGCTTTGTCATAATATTGATAGAATTTACATCAGAATCGGCGCATTTTGGCATCTCTTAATTCAATTTCAATGATTATAATTTCAAAAGGAAGTTCTAATTTAAATGTCCTGACTAAATTCCTTCAGTTTCCCCAACCATGCTCATCGATATGAATCTTTACCAATAATCTTCCCGAGTTCGCCTAATGTAATAATCTTTGGCTGCCGTATAGATATTTATGTCGAATGCAAGATCGTTGTTCATCGCATGAGCTGAGCTGAGCTTTTAAAGCTCCGGAATAGTGCTACTAGACATTCCTACCTCCTAAGGGGAGCTTTGAACTTTGAATAAAGCTCTTGTCTTATCTTAAAACATCTCCTTTGCTGAGAGAGAAAACGCGAGTCAGGAGAAAATAGACTCCAAATAATGCAGCCTAAGGAATTGCCTTATATTATGCATACCTGCGATGATACTTACACAGGATCGAAAACTTACCTATTTTATATATGTATATATATATATATATATATATATATATACGTATATATATCTGAGTACTGAATTCGAATAAAATCAAATAGTTTTCTGAAGCTCGTATTTATTTCTAGCAAGTTCCATCATCAGACTTTTTGTGAGTCAGAAACTCTGTGTCATCATCATGAACCATAATATTAAGTATATTAAATTCTAATCATTTAAATAAATTAGTTTTTGATCATTTTGACGTTGGCTTTTTACAATAAATCAGTACATGTTTTATATAGCAGTACAAGTTTTAGATTTTTGTTTCTTAAAAATTATGTTTCCAATTTATTTTTCAAAATATGTTTATTAAACTGAAATTAATATTAGTACACGTTATTTGAAATGGTCTTTTTAACAAAGAAATACTGCATTCCTACATGTTAACGATATACTTGGTTTCTTAATTAATTGTTACTTTTTATTTTTTATTTAGAAATATCTTTTTTTTTATTGAAAAATTAAAAAAAAAAAACTGGCCTTACTGGCTCATCTTCTTAGTATGCCTAAAATGGTTTTACAAAATTTTCTTCTAATAATTTTGATGTATAAAATGATTAATAGATCATTTATCAATGGAAAATTTAACATAACTTACTACGTTTCATTGATGATCGAATAATATAAATGTCCAAAACAAATAATTTCATTATAAATCCTGTCGGTCTACTCCATAACTCATTCTAATTTTATTCAGTGGCAATTACTCTACTAATGTAATTTTACCTACGAATAATTAATCTGGCATAATTAATAAAATTCTGCCTGGAGAGACATTTACCAGCATAAGGAAACCGGTGCCCTAAGGAACACCTCCATTTAGGAGGAATTTAATTTTTAGGCAGGGCTAAAGGTCCGCAGGCAAAAAGATCCATCACCATTATCTCAAAAATAAGCAAAGAATAAAATTTATTATTGATACCGTTTTGAAGTAGAAGGCAAAAAATGTGTAACAAGACTCCTTCTTCCAACTTTCGAGACAAACAAAAATGTATCAATATTGACATCAAACATTATTACTTTTTTACACAATTATAAAATCATAATTGTGTAAAAGTAATTCCTTTATACTAAATATTTTTTGCTGGTTGTATACCATTGAAGGAGGTCATTTACGGTGAAGGATTATTGTGTACAGAATATAGAATACAAAATTGCATTATTTTGGGACATTTTATACCTAGAAAGTCATGAAATTGCCTGTGAGACGAGAAAGCGACTGAAAATGTGTTAAAGATTAGGAAAGGATATGACAAAATTTGCGATACAACTCCGCTCAGATTCACTCAGAGCGAGGAGTTGTATCTGAGTAATATCTCCGGAGTGAGTTACCCATCTCTAGTGTAAACCCTAGTTTCAAGATTTTTTTTTATTGTTTATTTGTTGACTTTGTATACACGTACATTAGTCATATACATTTTGTTAGATATCTTTACACTTTTATTTTATTCTATTGTATATAATTATGTAGTGCACTATATTTTCATTTCTTTGTCAACAATATTATAAAATTGGTTGAAAGGGAAAATTTTTGCCTAACAATATTCCTCCATAGTTCTTGCCTACCACCCTTTTTCCATTCTTTGCACTACATAATGGCATGCTCAGCATCCGCCCTAGTCACTCCACCCAAGCAATAGCAATTAGGATCGGTATAGATGTTGAAAAGTTTCACACGTATTTCTTGCTTTTAAAAACCTATTTTATTATTGTGTTAATAATATTCTTCTGATTTTAAGTAGTTTATATATAATTTTTTTATCCCCCGGCTCTGTGTCTATTAGGTCTTTATTATAACCACCAAGACTAGTAACCGTTTCATAGGTCTAGTAGCCGCCGTAGGCTATATTAGCCAAGGCAGCTACAGCCCGAGGCTCTTTGAATAATTGACGAGATGTGAAATAATTTAGAGCCCCACAAATAATTAAATACATAACGAACATATGGACACGAAATAGAATGAAATGTTTCGTCGAATTGAAATTAGAACACGCCCGTAGCGAAACAGTAGTTTTTTATAGCTAATTTTGTAAGGGATACTGGAAATCTTGGGAAAAATATAATGTTTCCAGTAGGGTTTGTCGGTTTATAAAAACCGGTTTTGCGGAAATGCGAAAACCGGTTTTTGGTAGAAATACTGGTTTTCAATGCAGCTAAAAGTATAGTTTGACCAAATGATAGATAAAAATCGATTTATTATAAAGTAAATTAATGATTAATTTATTCTCAATATAATGTAACAGTGAATAATTTCAGTCAGAAACTGCCTTTAATCAACCGAAATTTTCTATTAAAATATTTCGTTCTAATTATTTAAAATAGGTCAAAGCCGGTTAAAACCGTTTTTTCACAAGAAAAATACTATTTGTAAACCGGTTTTCCAAAATGTCTATTTTTTATTTAAAGTCTAGTTGCCACCAAAACAGCTTGGTTAAGAATAACTGGGCAAACGAAGCGATAAAATAAGGCTTTTTTTAAAAACTGATAGCTTAAGTTAAAGTTCAACGCAGAGTTAATTCTGGAAAATAGTCTTAACCCTTTTCACTCGGATGCCGCCGCTCCGGCGACAAAGTACATGCAATTTTTACAATAGTGGAAACAAATGTTACCTTCCAACATTAATTTTTTCATAAATATAATCATTTTAAAAATTCTAAACTTCGACCTTTTTCGAACGTAGTAAATTTTAGTATGAATTTATTTGAATAATTTTAAATTAATACTGCTTCAAAAAATTTAAAAATAGTATTCATTAAGTTAATTCATTAGAAAAAAATTAATGAACAAAACTATTGTAATCTTAGGAGCCAAAACTTGTTAATCCATACAATGTGCTGCAAGTCACCTTTTTTCTAATTTTATTCTACTCCCATATAGTTTGTAATTGTACAAACTTTCTTTAGTTATATTTTTATATATGTTCTATACATTTTCTTAATATTGCAAATTGTGTAAAAAATGCAAAAAATAAAAATAAATTGTCCTTTGGAATTATTCATAGGACATTTAGCCCTTGTCTTACCTAATGTGACGAAATTAGCAAAGGTATTCCGTCCTTGCTGGTTGTAATCATGGTCAACGAAAAATTGATTTTGTATCATTGAACATTAGACAAAATATAGTAGAAGTATGTACTTGTGACTTGATAATTATATATGCATCATCAGAACTAATAAATTTTAATTTTGGAAACTTATTCGTAAATAATAGGGGATTTATCAGAATTTTTTTATATTTTCTCCTTATAATATTAACACGTTAATCGCCATGTCAGTCATATTTGTCTGACGCTAAAAAGTTATACATTTGCACTTCGTAAATAATAAATTGAGATTTATCTGAAAATTTTAAAATATATTTTTCTATATTTTTTCCTTCTAATATTAACACGTTTATTGCCATGTCAGTCATATATGTTTGACGCGAACAAGTTGTACACGAGCGATTGACATACAAAATTCAGTAGAAGAAAAAAAAGTTTTAATATAGAGCCCTATATAAGTCACATAAAAAATAGAAATTTTTCAAGAAATTTTGTCAAAAAAAATTATTTCTTCAAAACATCAAGATTTCTTAGAACATTTTTAACTAAATTATCTAATAAAGTTACCAGGGCTCATGTGAACAAAATTCGATTTTATCGTGGCGATTAACGTGCTAATATTATACAATATAAATTTAACTATTTTTTGGCACGCTTGGGTTGAAAAACCGATTTTTAAAAAATGCAGGATTTTTATATTATATGTTTATAATTTACAACTTATAACAATTTTTATTAAAGAAACCTATAAATTTAAATAAATAAAAACTTTGTGGATTTAATGATATCTCATATGTTTTTTACGAGAACTTGTTGGCATAGCCAATTTTTTAGAATTATGTAGAAGTTAATAACTAAATTTTATTATAATAAAATATACTATACTAAACTATAGATACTAAATAAACTATACTATACTAAATTTTCAGTCAACGTGATTGCTGAAAATTTTAAACCAAATTTGATCGTTGGTCAAAAACTGTTCAAAAGAACAGATGACCCTTCAGATTAGCTTTTTGTAAAGATCGATTTTGAAAAAAATTAGTGATGATTTTAACACGTTAATTGCCACGATAATATCAGTAAAATTTTCACATGGGCCATGGTAACATTAATCGATAATTTAGTTAAAAATGTTCGAAGAAAACTTAATGTATTAATAAATTTTCTAGAAAATACTATATTTTATGTCACACATATATTACTGACAAAAACTCTGTATTAAAACTTTTTCTGACAAACCAGAAAATTTTCAGGTCAATTTGTCTGACATATATGTTTAACATTGCTGCTCATGTAGAACTTCTTTCCAAAAAACTTAATTAAAGAAAGAAAAATAATTCTGTCAAAATTCCTGGAAAACACTATTTTTATGTCACACATATATGACTGACATAAACCTATAATAATACTTTTTTTCTCGACAAACTAGGAAATTTTCAGGTCAATTTCTCAGACATATACATATGACTATGCAAAACTTTTCAGCGTCAGACACATTTGACTGACACTTTACTCAAGAATAGGACCTATGGTAAACACCCTATAGTTTTATAAATATTATAGGCCTAAGAAAACTAATTAAAGCATTAAACTCTTACTACATATCGGTAAATTTTATGCCTCAAATGCCATTTACATCTTGTGTAATATTTGTCTAAATCAGTAATCTAAAAGACTGAAATTCTGAAACTTTCCTCGCAATTTATACACCACTAGTTCAGTTATGTTTTTATTATGGTAAAATAAACAAAATAACCTTTCATGTTAGCCGAACACAAATGAGAAAGCGAGTATATAGATTTTATCCATGTAAAAATAAGCACATGTTTATCATTATGAGTACACGAGGTACTACCGAATATAAATGGAATGGCTTATATGGATAAATATACATACATGTATATACATATATGTGTATACATACATTTATTTATGTATATATGTATAATTTTATATACAAATACATCCATACCATTTTCGTTGTATAAATGTATATTTCATACCTTTATGTAATGAAAAGTTGCGTGACTCCATGTAGGAATCGATTTGTTTATACATTGCGCCGTAACATATGTATATATGTATGTATATATATGAATATGTATATAAATACATATATAGAGTGAAGAGTTTTCAGGTATCCATCCAATTAATAGAGAGCAAGTTAAATTATTGTAGAGAAAGTTCTATCAATGTTACATACGTTTCGAGCCTTAATTTATACCTCTATCAGTACACAATTAAAAATCAGAAACACGAAAACTATAGTAAACTATATAAGTATTATAATTTTTATTTCAAATTTATTTTTAATTTTGTGTAGTTTATTGAATATCAAATTTTTTGTCACTGCACTAAAAAAGGATCAAATTGAGACTCTTTCATAAAAGACAAGACGATTTTTATAATTTAAATTGCTTTTCATTAGACGGCTGCACAAAAACTTATTATATATGTTAGTAATAATGACAAGGTTAAAGTTAGGATTAGGAACACATTTTTTTGTCATTTCACTTCTCGTAGGGTAAGTTATAGTAATCGTCCAAAAATCGAAAATGACAATGTTTGCATAACTGTACGTTTCGAAGGTTTCTGAACATTTTTGCATATGTTTAAAAAATCGATGTATATCTATGAGTGTGGAATTGTGCTGATTAGTTTTTGACAAGGACATGCTTAGCTATTTTGGAGATACAAAGCAAAGAGTGCAAAAAATAGCAGTTTTTGAGAGAAAGGAGCATCCGATTTGAATGATTCAATTATAATTCTATTTGAATTGTGAGAGTGAAAAAATTGATTATATTTTTGCTAAGGCAGGCCCAGCAGTTTCAAAATTGCAAAGAGAATGAATGAAGAAATTGACATTTGATGATCTGAAATGATATTTCAGAAACATTTCTAAATATTGATAGCCAAATTACAGGTAGACAGGTGGACAGTAGACAAGGGGACAGTAGACAGGTGAAAAGGTAGGCAGGTAAACATGTAAACAGGTTTGCAGGCAGACAGATGAACATGTAGACATATGAACAGGTAGACTGGTGAGCAGGTAAACAGGTAGACAGGTAAACAGGTGAATAGGTAGACTGGTAGACAAGTAAGCAAGTAGACAAGAAGGAAGATATACAGATAGACAAGTAGACAAGTAGGAATATAGACAGATAGACAAGTAGACGTATAGGCAGATATACATGTAGACAAGAAAAAAGTTAGAAAAACTGGACAAGTTGGAAGGTCGACTGCTGGACAGGTAGAAAGGTTAATAAGTAGACAAGTAGACAGGTAAAGGGGGTATAGGTAAGCACGTACAAGAATAGACAGGATCATTTACATATATCAGAAAGTTCATACAATATTATGTCGAAACGTTTGGAACATTTTATATATAAAAATATATAAAAATATAAATATTATTTTATAAATCTTTGTATTCTTATTAGATGTAACGCATAAGAAAAACTTATTTACACATACATGTTTTATATATATATATATATATATATATATATATATATATATATGTATTTTGTATTCTACGCCGAACAAGAAATCCAAATAAAAACAAAAATGTCATCGTACTAACGACATGTGACCCACATTCCATACACAATTAGCACAATGTGTATCGGCAAAATATTTAAAAAAAGTTAAGTTTTACGAAAAACATAGATAAAATAATGATTAACGATATTGATAGTGCTACACATTTTTTAGGCAAAAATCCTAAAGATTGAAATTTCTGAAATTACAGAATGTCGATAACAAACAACGAAAAATGTATATTTTAATATTTCTGTTGTCGAATGAACTAATTACATATATTTACATTATAGGAAATTATTTTAATTATGGTACTTAGTTCTTATTTATTTAATGAAGATGTTACATACATTCATTTTTAGTTTTGTCTTATTTTTCACAAAGCTCAAACACAAATATTAAATGAAAATATTGATGTATGATAAGAAACTATTGTAATAAAATTTTATTTTTTCTGAACCTGAATTAAGAACGAGTTATAAAAGCTAAAAGAAAATACTCATGGTTATTTTATATATCTATATTAGGACAAGTCATTATTTTAGATCTTGGGGCACCATTGATTGAAAATGCATTTCTAATATAGTTTTTTCTCCAATAGCTATTGGCATTGGTATTAGCAATATCCCCAAAAAGTATTATTTCAAGAGCACAAAAGTTTTCTTTTGCCATTTGAAAAATACAAATAAAAATAGCAAAAACTATTAGACGTAAGAGCTAATATAAAACTCCACATATAGGACAATGGTAAACCGATGGGTTGCCTTTCATAAAATACGTTAGGTCATAAGTCTTCTAGAAACAGCTTTTAAAACATGTAAGGTAAGAGTTTTGATTGCTGTTGAAACAATAAAAAAAGAAAAAAAATAGGTGGATACTTGTGCAAATAGGAAATTGGACTTCGGTAACTGAAAATCTTTCACATGTATTAGAATTTATTTCAGCCTACATGATAAATCAAATTTATAACAAAAGGAAAAACCGATTCTAATAATCTACTTCTAATATAAAAAATCCATTTAATTAATGTTTTGTTTACCTTCTTGTACTTTTATCACAGTAAAGAAGTCCATTGGACGTTGTTCTTAGATCTATATGTATGTACTTAATGTATCAAAGAAATGAAATTTAAAAAAAATAGCTTTCAAGCTTTAAAACATTCTATAAAAAAGTTAAATAAAAGTTCAATCACTGGATTGGTCATTTTAGTTAGATATTCTAAGTACTGCCAATGATATGCCGATGTTCCATAATGGTATAGGTGCAGATATTAACTCTTTGAGGACGGCTGTCCACCCGAGTGGACAAACAAACTCTGTGAGGCACAGGCTATTTTATAAACAATGACTCAGTTTGCATCGAAAAGTTGAATAAATTACATATAGCAGTGATAAACAGTGTTGTATTTTGAAAATAATTTTAAGTTATTTTAGTAGTATATTTAGCCTTTTTCTTTGCTATATAGTCTTTTTCTTAATATTTAAAACGACCAAGCGCTTTTAAATATGGCAAAATGACTGGTAAATTTTATGAATTAAGCAGTAGTGAAGATGAGTTTCAAATAGACATTCATACATACAAATTTTACGGAATTACTATTCGCACCGAAGATAGTAATAAATGTGATGATAATATTATCCAACCAAAAAAAAGAAGAAGTTCGACAAATTAAATGAAGTGTTAAAAAAACTACCTTAGTCATTTTTAAACTAAACCATTGTAACAACAATGGATGGAGTAAGAACAATATCAGCAAAATTCAAGTTAAGATACAAACAAATAACAAAATGTATCATCACACACAGCATCTGGTACTAATAAAAACGATTAACTATTTATTTAAATTTTAAATTTACTCATTTATTTACTTTAGCAAATTTTTCCATTGCCAAATTATTTACAAATATAACCCTTCGTCAAGAAAAAAATCGAATTTTATTGTCCTTTATCGTCGGCAAAAGGCGAGCAACGCAGTTTCGTGTCGAAGGAATTAATTCAACACGCAGGGCCATTTAGCGCTATCAACAAAAAATAACACCGAGATTTTTATTACGCCCAACCAGTATATGAATATTAATACAATTAGGCAATTCGGAATTATTTAGTTAATTTACCCCACGGAAAATACAGAGTTTCTTTGCGGAGGAAGTTTTAGTAAGGGGGTTAGTAGGCAGATTGCAGTGACCAGAAAATTGTTGTGTTTGGCGATGTTTCAGTATGTCGAGGGATCTTTGTTTGTTTGTTAGTGGGCTCACTCGTACATAAGTAGAACGACTAGACTTGAATCAGAGGTCCCAGGTTTGATCCCCCTATGAGGAGCCTGATGTCAAGCAGTAGTGACATCAGTTTTCATTTGGAAATATAGATAGCAATATGTTTCCAAGTGAAAATAGCCCTCATCCGGCATTGCTGCATCAATGAATATTCCCCCTATTACGGATATTTTAATAGTAATATTTATCACACAAAAATGAGAAAACTGTTAGGGTTGCTATCTGTAAAACCGACGTAATATTAAGCCAAATTAGCTCAACATATTTTAGGAGTCTCAAGTTTTTGAAGCATTAAGTAATATAGTTGATTTTGACTTTAAAAGAAAATAAATTGTTCAATAGTTGCAAATAAATTGTTTTGTGACCAAATAGAAATGATAATCGAGACAAAAATAAAACTTTATTGGACCGATTCGGCCGCACAACAGTCCAATGTTATGACAAGGCCATGTTGCGCTCCAACTTGCATACATTATGCTACTGAATCATACTGAATACTGCCAAAATGTCATGTATTTGCTGTTCATTCAGACGTTTTACACATATACTGCAATGCCACTCGTATGTTATAGAGCTGAGTGAGAAAGACCTTGTTATCTAGGATGTTTTTTGACATTTCACAAACAGCTCAAATAACACTTAGTATGATAGAAAATTACTAGGTTTAAAAAACCTTTTAAAACCTTTTTTTATTTCGAAAAATACCTTTAAATAATTCCAAATAAATTGTTTCGTGACCGAAATACAAAGGATAATCATGACAAAAATAAAACTTTACTGGACCGATTCGGCCGCACAACAGACCAATGTTATGGCAAGGCCATGTTACGCTCTAACTTCCATACATTATGCTACTTAATCGTACTGAATATAGTCGAAATGCCATGTATTTGCTATGCATTCAAGCAGTTTTACACATAAACTGCAACGTCACTCGTATGTTACGGAGCTGGGTCAGAAGGACTCTGTTATCTAAGATCGTTTTTTGACATTTCACAAACAGCTCAAATAACACTTAGTATAAAAGAAAGATACTAAATACTTTTTTTTATTTCAAAAAATACCTTTTTTGTTCAAAATCTTTGCTAACAAGGAGAACCTTAGGTTTACTATTTTTTAATTTTGATCAAACTTTGCATGGTGATAGAGTTGAAAGTGAAACAAAGTCAAATCAAACACCTTAAAATAATATAGGCCTCTGAGAAGTGGTTTGGTTATAATAACTAATTTAATGGTAGGCGTAAAGTTTGGCTCAAGATATGCTACTAAATTTGTTTTGTAAAAATCAATTCTAAGCCCAGTTCAATCAAACAAAAAAGTCATTTATATCTTCTTTGTCTATTTATACACCAACTAAAATTATTTGTTTTATGATTATGTCGTTTGTAGGATTCAGCTATGATACGCATTATATTTTACCTGGAAATACTTTGCAGGTAGAAAACTATAGATTCCAATAAATGTATTGAAAAATAATTACGTCGTCGACAGTGTCGTAGAAAGAATGGCTTTATATTATATTCCACAGTTCTACACGACATATAGACAATATCGACATGCAAACCATCAATCGATTCGATGCTAATAAGAGTTAGGGTAGGTACAAGCACCACGAAGGCAAAAAAGTAAAGTTTTTTATTAGAAAAGTAATCTATTTTTCGCCGGATAAATTATTACACCCATTCTCTGAGTAATTGTAATGTGTTTCCTACAACCTAGCTTTTTGTTAGAAGGCCACTCAATGGTTGATTTTCTACGAGTAATTGTGGTGAGGTTTCAACCAACTGAATTTTTATTAGAAGACTACTTATGTATTTTTTACAACCTAGTTTTTTGTTAGAAGGCAACTCAATGGTTGTTCCTTGTGCGAGTAATTGTGGCGTGTGGTCTACCACCTAACTTTTTATTGGAAGTCTACCTAATAGTTGTCTCTTCTCTGTTATTGTTCTTCGACCAATTGTAATATTGTTTTTGCTACCTGGCTTTTTAATAGAAAACAATCTTATGGTTTTACTTTTTCTGCACTTGTTCTATGAGTATTTGTGATGTTGTTCCTACTACCTAGATTTACCAAAAGATAATCCAAGGTCTATAAATTCACTTTGTTCCAGTGCAAACTGATATCACCACTTATACCACCATATTTATTATATATGTTTATTTATTTTTATAAAAAATGCTACCAAAAATAAATAATAAAAATAATGATCTCAATGGCAACATGATGCCCATAGTTTAGTCTAGACCAGACTTTAGATTTTTACTTTGAACCAAAAATAAATCACAAAAATAATGTTTTCAATGGCAACATGATGCCCATAATTTTGTCTAGGCTTGTCTTTGGATTTTTACTAAAATTGGTAAAGCCAAAGTTTCAAATAGTAAAACCTTTACTTTCATGGAGGCCAAAAATATTAATGTGAATATTTCCTGACCAAGTCTATAAATTTTGATTAGAAGGCAATCCGATGGTTGTTTTTTTCCTGTAATTGTTCTATGAGTAATTGTGATGTTGTTTTTACTACCAAAATTTACTAAAAGATAATCCAAGGTCTATAATTTAACTTTATTCTAGTGCAAACTGATATCACTACATTTACCACTATATTTATTATATATTTATCCATTTTTTATGCAGCCAAAAATTCATAATAATAACAATCATTTCAATGGCAACATGATGCCCATAATTTAGTCTAGACCATACTTAGGATTTTCACTTAATTTGGAAAAGCAGAAGTTTCAAATGGTAAAACCTTTACTTTTAAGGAGGCCAATAACATTAATATTAATATTTCCTGGCCAAGTCTAAAAATTTTGATCAGAAGGCAATCTGATGATTGTTTTTTTCCTGTAATTGTTCTATGAGTAATTGTGATATTGTCTTTACTACCTATATTTACTAGAGTATAATCCAAGGTCTATAAGTTCAATTACCTCGAAATGGCTATTTTTACTTTGTGCCGGTGCTAACTGATATCATTACTGTTTGATATCAGGTTGTAAGTAATGCAAACTAATTAAATTCAAAATCCTAGTTAAGCTGCATGTTACAATTCCAACATAAACAATTTAGAATAACAATTTTGAATATGAGTCTTTCAAATATTATGTACTAGCTTTTGGTAAAGGTTCTAGTCCATAAAAAGAACCTTGATCATTTTTTATTATGCTTCATATTTTTACCGAAAAAACATTTGTTGCTGAACGCAAGTGCCAGGACTGATTCACCTAATTTCTATGTCCAAAGAACAAGGATTTTGTTCGGAACACAATTCAATTCAGGAGTTTTTTTCTAGAACAACTAATAGTAGTTTCTGCGTCCAATTTTCTCACCAACCAATTCAGAATAAAAATTATGAGAGAGAATAAAGTCCGCCAAAATCTATGTTGCAGTTATTGGTCAATGTCCTTATTATTGAAAAAAAACTTAACATTTTTATTGGGAAACGTTTGTTGCTAAATGCCAAGGACAGAACTGATTTATCTAATTTTTTATGTCTAAGGAATAAGAATTTTCATTTGGAACACAATTCTATTCAGGATTTTTTCCTCCAGAAAAACTCTTAGTAGTTTTTGCATCCAATTTTCTCACTCAAGCCTCATGTTACAATATAACCAATTCAGAACAAAAATTTTTAGAGTTAATGAAGTCCTCCAAAATCTATGTAGCACTTCTCAGTGGATGTCTTCATTAATAAAAAAAAACTTTATATTTTTACTGAAAAACGGTTATTGGTGAACGTCAGTGCCAGATCCGATTTACCTAATTTGTATGTCAAAGGAATAAGGACTTTTATTCCGAAAACAATCTAATTTAGAACATTTTTTGCCAAATAAGCTATTAGTAATTTTGCTCTTAAGCTGCATATTACAACATTAACTTAGTCAATCTAGAGCAAAAATTGAAAGTGTGTCATCAAAATTTTATTGTTTAAAGGTTGTTCGACATAGTAGTTTTTATTGAAGGTCCTCATAAATAAGAAGAGCTATTAATATTTTTATGACGCTGTATAATTTTACTGGAAAACATTTGTTGACAGTACACCAGTGCCTAAATTGATTTACATAATTTTTATATCAAAGACACAACACCAATTGAAGCAATCGTAGAGCAGTGCCAAGAGCCTTGGCCTTGCAACAATAATTAAAATGTTTATACTTAAAACAAAGACACAATTTGCTGATCTTAAAATATTGACCCACCCTCCATATTTGTTTAAATTTTAACAAATTTGTAAAAACTGTCAGATCAACATTATAATAAAACGTGATCCTCGTCCTTTTGGCTATATTATCTATTTATCAATATCCAAAAACATAGGATTAAATCTATTTTTCTCGTCCTGCTGACCATCAATCACTAAATATTAATAAATAACACATGAATATTATTTTTGAAAGGATTTCCACTCCATCGCCGTCCTCTAAACGACCAATTAAATATTCATAGAGATTTCTATATTAGTATCGATTTTATTATTCATAAAACTGTGTTTGTAAGTTATTCTAAGAAATAGGAATTGTTCATTTATTCCATGAAAAAATATTAAAATGCTGGTCAAACTTGTTCACTGAAGATTGTTGATAATTACTAGGTAAAATAGAAGTATTTATTGTGAAAAATAAATTAATTTTAATAAGTAATTTTTAAAATTTTTGTCTAGTTGCTTATTTATGTGAAATTGTATATCAAGCAATTTTATTAATGTATGTACTAGGGTTTGTCGGTTTTCAAAAACCGATTATTTGACGAAAATTATGGAATTTGAAAACCAGTTTTTTAGTGAAAAAAGTCGGTTTTCACTGTATAAATGGAAAATGATAACTATAGCCAAATATAAAAGATAGATGAAAGCGTTTCGAGAATATTCGAGCAAAAATTCATTTTCTATATAAAATTCGAAAACAGGCTACAACCGGTTTTCTAGTAAAATTAAAATTCGAAACCCGGTTTTCTGAAATGTGGGTATTTGTATAAACCCTAGTATGTATATAAGGGGGTGTTGGTCAGAGCCTGGTATCAAACAATAGCGATATTCATTTCCACTTGAAAATATTTATTTAAATATTTGTTCAAGCGTTTCTGTTCAAAAATGATGTAAAAATTATAATAGATGAAGATACGAAAATAAAATAATGCATGTGTGAAATTATTATAATATAAATTAATATATATTATAATTACATATTTATTTATCCTGATCTACTCAATGTTTATATATAGCAATGTTTTTCTTTAAATCAAATCATACAAATAAATTCATGATTGGAATATTATTAAATATTTTCTTCTTTCATAAAATCCAATAATAATTTTTCAAGAGGATTCGTTATTGGTATCTGTTCAATAGTTCAATTGAAAACTTTTCATTTTTTGCAATTTATTGCATTAGAGATGGTTTTCTATATAAAACATGTCATTATTTTTGTCTTCACTTTACTTGCTTATATTAAAAATTGAAGTAATAATATACAATTCTAGAATATGGAGTTAAAAATATGCAAATTCACTGGAAGGAGAAGTGAGGTATTTCCTATCTAAATCATTTTTAGTTTAAACATTAATATTTACTAATAATAATTAATAAGCCCTCAAAGCTCAATTATAATTTTTATGTATATAATTCGATTTTTCGTTAGATTTTATTTGAAAAAAAAATAGTATCAATACTTCAAACTTTATAAGAAAGGATATATGACATATTCCCGGAACGTAAAAAATATTTTACATAAAAGTTGAATATATCGTTTGTGATGGCAAAAATCCTTTGAACCTTTACAATGATTCAGTTAACAGAAATACATAAATAATATGAACTATACATAAAAACTTGAACTTTCTATGTATGTATATATAATGTTTGAGTAAGCACAAATATATATAGATAATATATCATTGTTAATGTTTACATAATTATATTTATATATCAGAGACCAAATCAATAATATTGTATGTTCGTCTTTCACAAATAGAATATCAGAAAAACAACATGCGGGTCATAACATGTAGGCAAAAGGTATGCTACATGAATAAAAATGTTTTGAAACAAAATAACATATAAGAGATAAATTTTGGAAAAATATATATTTAGCAAAAATTGAGTAATATTAAATAAGTAGTATATATTAGGCATATTGAAGATTTGAATAACAATTTTAAATTTGATATATAAAATAAGTTTCAGAGTATTTGATATTTTAACCCTTTTCACTCGCGAATTCCGAGACTTATATGGATTTTGCCGCCGGAGGAGCGGCTTGCGAGTGGAAAGGGTTAAGATGACAATACTGTTGATTGACTAGCTTTACTCGCGTTTGTTCGTACTTGGGATTTTAAATTGGCAACGCTGTATGTTGGCTAATTTCACTTGCGCTTGTTTGTAATTAGATTTTTAAGTTGTCAATACTGTTGGTTGGCTAGCTTCACTCGTGTTTGTTTGTACTTGCAATTTTAAGTTGGCAACAGTGTAGGTTGGCTAATTTTACTTCCCTTGGTTTATACTTGAAATTTTAAGTTGGCAATATTGTAGGTTGACTAGTTCACGCGCGTTCTTCTAGCGGTTCCTAAAATGTAAATGGCACCGTTGCAGTATTTAAAAAGTTTGCTTTTAAAAATAAGTATTTGTGTTGTTATTATTAAGTCATGGATTTAAAAGTTTTCAACGTTTTACAAACACAGAAGACGTTGAAATTCATGATAGAAGTATTTTACAAAGGAATATAAAATCCAGATTTAAATTCTAGATTTGTGGTAAGTACGTTTTAGCGGTTACACTGTTTGTTAAAATATTTTGAATATGATAAATACACACATTTTCTAGATTATAAAACGTCCAAAAGAGGAGATAGTAATAATCATAATTATCATGAAAAAATTGAAACAAAGGTTTCAATGTAGTTTGTGAATTATGAGCTTTAAAGTGCAACCTAAAGTTTTGGTTTGGTAATTTTTGTTCATTTAAACTTTGGAACTGTAACTGTAAATAACATTTCTAAGACCACAGCAAAAATAATAACACAATTGCCTCAAGTTTTCAAAAATTAGGATTTTTTGATGAATTGTGAGTTTAAAATTTTCAAAATTGATGAAATTTGATAGGCCCTCTTTTGAAAATTTTTTAGTAAAGTGTGTTGGCAAGTTTTATCAAAAGTTGGTGCATTTAATTAGAATCGTATAATAGTAAAATATTCGATAGTTTTATAATAAAAAAATTGTAGTACAAAAAGACCCTCAAAATGAAATTTAGAGTTTTGATGGAATTGTGACCATTTTTCGGTTATTGTGGTTAATTTTATTATTTTTTTTCATTTAAACTTTGGATCCGTAACCGTAAATAATATTTTTAGGACCACAGTCAAAATTATTGACATAATTGCTCCAAATTTTCAAGAATAAACACTTTTGAATAAATTTAAAATTTTCGAAATTAGTTTACTTTGAGAGGCTCCACTTTAAAAAAAATGTACTAAAGTGTATTGGTAAGTTTTATCAAAAGTTGGTACATTCAGTATGGATTATAAAATAGTAAACTACTTGATAATAAATATTTTTTTTTTTTTAAATTAAAATGATATACTTTCGAACGCAACTACTATTTAGACATAGTTTTGATTCATAATCATTATTCATT
>NW_020538040.1:10003331-10047594 GCF_003426905.1 Ctenocephalides felis
ATCATATTTAAAAATGACACCATACATTATTTATAAATATAAGAAAAATAAAATAGCTACAAAGCTAATAACATATCAGTAAAATAAAGATCTAGAGGTTTCTGATGACTTGACAAGCTTAGAAAAAAACTGAATAGAAAGCAAAATAAAGAAAATTATGGGAAATTAGATGCATATTAAAATTTTAATTTGAACGGTAATTCAAGCAAGAAGCTTGAAAGTGTCTGAAATAGATTCTTGAAACTTTAAGAACAAATGCATCAGGTACAACTGACAGGACATGGTGTTTTTTTAGTAACCAAAATGATAATATATAAAAATATATGACTAATAAAAATAAATAAAGAATATATGACATGATCTATTAAAATCCATTAAAATTACTTGACCAGAAAATGCAAAAAAGTAGCCTTTGACATATGAAAATAATTATAAATATGGAAGAACTGAATCACCTCTGGCAAATCTGATGATGATTAAATCAAGGAGTTGGAAAACCAAATAAAAAATTAAAATATTAAAAAATTATGAATGGATATTGAAAAATATAAATAGCACAAATAAAACAAGAAGTTTCTGACATATCTGGAAATATCAAAAGAAGCAAGTTGCTAAGTTGTTTTTGATATAGAGTTGTTAATAAACATAAGAAGTCATTAGTCAAGGATAAAATTAATCAGAAAGTGTAAATTTTCTGACATATCTGACAAAACAAATAATGAGAAACTAAAACATATCTGAACAAGACTGATAAGTCTTTGACATATGAAAATATTCACAAAAATGACAAACTGAGTTGTCTGTCTTGAAGTAACTGTCTCTGACATTAACAATGACAAAACTCTGATATTTGAAAATATAAATAAAACCTAGGAAATGACAAGTCCATGACATTACAACATCACAAAAAGCAAGAATCTAAGGTGTCTCTATCATAAAGTAAGTCTTTGACGTACCTGCCACCAAGAAGTTTTGGACATATCTAAAAAAAATTAGGATGATACATATCGACTATAAATAAATTGTAAAAAAACATTAAGAATTTAGAGACTGAGACGTCTTTAACATATTGATAAATTTGAGTAAATAAATCTGACTGGAGAATGCAGAATAAAACATATCTGACTAAGAAAATTGGAAGACAGAGTTAGAAATTTGTGAACTCTCAGGCTATTTGTAAAAATAAATACGAAGATCAAAACCTTAACGACTTGAATTACTTGATCTAAAAATATTTAATAACAAAATATTTCCTACTATATGACGAACCAAAAATCTCTAAAAACACAAACATTGATCAATTATATTTAGCCATGTTTCCCTTACTTCTGGTCTGTGTATTATGATAACCAAAAAAATGGGGTAAAAGCGAATTGTAGACAGGAGTAATTTTAAGGGTTGTAGAAATTGTGGTTTCAACTATATGTTTGTAGTTCTGTAAAGTGTAATTTTAAGAAATGAAGTGATTTTTTATCAAAAAAATGGCAGCAGTTCTTTATGGATTCGGTGATGATTCAAGGCATCCACGTCGTCATCGCGGACGAGAGGACTACAGCAGGGCGGACACGCCTGATGCGTAAGTTTATAAAAAAAATGATGAAAAATTTATTATAAAATAATTATAATTGCACAAGATATGTTGATTTAAAAAAAAAAACAATCACAATTTGGTAATCCATAAGTTGTTGTAATTATTGCACAGGTTTACAAAAGTTGTCTGTATCGAAGGTGTGTGATAAATGTGTTTCTATGTATTTTTTGCCCCTGAACACGAATGTGATGTCAAAATTGGGCGCAAACTGAAAAAAAAACGGAGAAAAGTACAGGGTACGCAATTTATATGTGGTCAATGAAATTGGCAAATTAAATAACCTGAACAATTTTCAATGCATTTTGATAAACTTTTTTTATTATCGAATTTAAAGCCTTACATTTTTTCTAGATAGGTTTACTAACAGCTACTACTGCACGCAATCGGTTGAAATTTGTCAAAGTTATTCAATGTTTTAATTGATTGAAGTTCAATTGACCACATATTGACGGCGCACCCTGTAAAAAAAAGACGTTATAATTAAAATCTTATAATTTCTGTCGTTTTGTGGTCTTTTTTACTGCAATGCTGTTTCTTTTTTATTGTGTTTTTTCATAGAATCCAGCATTAATTTGCAAAAACATTTTCTTTCTAATCTAGTAATCTGCAAACATATTTGCAGTACTTAAAAATATGCTTGCAAATTACAGATGGAAATTGGTAATAAAAACAATCTTGTTAACGAAACCAAAAACTCGTATAGAATGTAAGTACCTTCTGGGACAAGAAAGTTTTAGAATCATAATATTCTAAACGTATCATAATATCCTATACTAAGGTGACCATACGTCTTGGTTTGGCTGCGAAAGTTCGAGACTTCCACCTTGTGTCCCGGTTTTCTTTAAAAGCAATTGTTTTATCGGATTTAGATTTTTTGTCCCGGATTGTCCCAAGTTTTCAAAAATTGATAATAAAATTATAACTACCCATCAAATATAACAAAATGTCATGTGCAACAAAAATGCTTATATGAAAAAGGCGGGTTAAAATAGCCTCTCACATTCGTAATTTTGAACTTTTATATTAAATTTAAGCAAAATAAATTATGAAAATGACTTCTGAACTACCTGGAATACCTAAAAGTTAATTATTTTTAAAAAATTATGAAGATAATTGAACAAAATTTTATAATATGTTTGAAAGCTGACAAAACCGATAGATCCAAAAATATAAGTATAAAATACAACATTTAATCAAATATAAAATTCTTAATCAGTAATTCTGATAAAAAAACTAATTTAAAAAGACGGATTTTTATTGCATTTTTAAATAGTATTTGTAATTTTAAAAATCATATTGATTTTTTTAGTATTTACCTCCCTCTTGTAATTTGTATTTATATTTTACTGATTGATTGTAATTTTCATGTAAAAATTTATTTTAGTATAGCATTTTGTTCCCAGTAAAATGCCCAAAACATCCATAGTGTGATTTGATAAAAAATAACAAATCAATGTATCACGAATAGTATAGTTGTATATGTAGGAAATAACTCTCTCTCTCTCTCTCTCTCTATATATATATATATATATATATATATATATATATATATATATAGATATATTTAAAGTGTGATACAAAATTGAAAATTACAACAAAATAATTTTCACATACCAGAATATACGTGATCAATTACATATTTCACAATAACAATTTGTGTCCATAATAATTTGCATCGTAAAATGAATCAATATGTGATTGATCATCTGTTCAGTTTCATTTAAAATTTTATTTTGATTTTTAATTTTGCATTGTGTATTTGATTTTGCAAATTTAAATTTTTTATATTTTGTTTTATCAAATGAGTCTATTTTTCTTATTAATACATAATAAGATTTTGTATTATATTCGAAATATAATCGAAACGTTAAGTGTCAAAAGGTCAAGAATTATTATTTATCAGTAATTGTTATCGTTTATTTAGGGCTAATAATTTTCAAGAATTTTTAATTTTAGAAAAAACTAAAATATGTAAAAACAAAGTATATCACTCACCTATATTCCAAAACATTAGCCACATTAAAATTTTCAAAATTGCAGCTATGAGATAAATATCTGAAATTAAAAATCGATCCAAATAAATTATTAAAATTTATATTAATATTGTTTGATTAAATATTGAAATTGTGTGAATGTTTCATATTTATATTCAATATCGAGTGCGTTCAAATATAGTCAGTAACGATTTGTATTAATTGAAATAAGTTTTATACTATAATATAAAATGAAATGAAATTGATATACAAACTAAAAGAATATTATTGATGATAATACTGACTGACAAATTTTAATCACACGAAAATATTTGATTTTGCTAATGTTACTTGGAAATCAGCAATAAACATGAGTTAAAAATGATTACTATGTTTTGAAAATGATTGGTAATAATGTTTCGCATAAAACTAAAACTAAATTGCCTTAAGTGACTACTTATTTTTCTGAACATACTGATGTTTCTTAAAATATGAGATTTTTTTTAAATATACAAAGTATCAGAAAAAACTGTTTTAGAGATAAAATTGATATACAGCACTTTACAGTTATTATTGAACAATTATAAAATATTTTAGTGGACTTCTGCAACAATATCGTACAGTATTAAGATACTAAACTAAAAAAAATCTGTTCACATACACACTCTTACATTCTTTCTCTAGATTTGGTCTCATTCGATTCAGAATGGCTTGAAATGTCGAGAAAACATAAAATTAGCAATTTGAATTTTTTGATAAAAACATAAACTTCTTCTTCGGGAAGTTAAAAAGTGTTAAAATTGATTATTTTACTGTTTATTTTTTATTTATATGAATCTACCTCAAATTCACTAAAAAAATATCAAAACTGGTTGAAAGACCATAAAACTATTCTAAATTGTGGATAATCTTATGCACAAATTATCTTAAAATGACTAAAAAAGGCAAAAAATAAAGTACTCTACCCTAGAATACCCTATTAGTATCAAACATATTTTCGTATAACAAAATCGTATAAGAAATTTACTACAATATAAAAAAGTATTTTTGTGAGTTTTTTATATCTTCTGGTAGACATTTTATAAAATAATAATTGTTTCAAAAACTTATAATGATGAACTCTTAGCAAGAAATAGTTATTGGAAAAACATGAATTTAAACATAGACTGTGCCTGTTTTATTAATGATGTTACAGAAGACTTTGTTAACGAAGTTTGTCATTAAAAGTATGAGAACATGTTATATATATATATATATATATATATATATATATATATATTTATTCTTATATTTTATTTGAAATATTTCTTATATTAACATACCTATTCTAATATGAATTGGAAGTATTATTCAAAGTATATACTTATGAAAAATCCATAATTATTATTTATATAATAGTGGTATTTATGTTTTTCATTTAGTTTTTAAATTTTGAATAATTATTTTACTTTATATAAAGAATATTCTTCTGTTTTTAAAAAAGATAATTTTAAGAAAAATTCAGCATTATTAGTAGTGTATAGGTCTACTTGCAAATAACATTTTTTTCCTTAATGAAAATTGAAGCTTTTTAGATCTAAAATCGAAACTCAAAATCATCATATGTCTATCTTCGTTTCTTGAATAATTAATATTCTATTAAATTATGTCTTCGGTTGATAAATCCTAGACTTATATATTCAAATGTAAATTCTAATTTTTTACGTTTTGAACGAGTATGTTTTCCTAGCTTGGCATATATTGATATATTTATTGTATTTGTTATATCTTCTAATTTTCTTCAAATTTTTATAATTTTTGTACATTATTTTTTAGAATGTGTCAAAACGTACATAATAAATTGCTAATTATTTATTGCATTTTATATGGACTATGTAGCTGCAAATAAGCATTATATATATCGAGACCTAAACGTCTAGCCCAAACAGTGTTACCTTCACTATCCTGAAAAAAATTGGTAAAAAAAATATCTACATTATTTGAAAATTATGAGCTTTAAGTGCTACCTAGAGCTTTAGAGAAATTGTGGTCATTTTTCGGTTATAGCAGTTAATTAACTTTGTTATTGTTTTGAACCGTAACCGTAAATAACTGGGTGAATTTTCAAGGATCATAGTGAAATTTAATGACACAATTGCCCCAAGTTTTTTAAAATTAAGACTTGTTTGTTTGTTGAAGTATAAATTTTAAATTTTTCAAAATCGGTCGACTTTGAGAAGCTTCTTGATTTAAGAAAAATGTACCAAAGTCTGTTGGCAAGTTTCATCAAAGTTGGCGCAGGATTGTAAAATTTTGAAATACTAATAACTAATTATTGACAAATTTCGAGAAAAAAATAAATTTCTATTTAAGTAACTATCGAGTCATTAAGATAAGAGTAAACCTAATTAATTATGAAGTGAGTAAAATATAAACATTTATATTTCTCTAAATGTGTGTTCGTATGTGTGAAATTATGTATTATTTCTGTGACCTTAAATCGAATTTAAGAGGCCTTTCTAAAAAAATGTACCAAAGCCTGTTGGCAAGTTTCTGCACAAGTTATGCGCATTTAATCAGAATTGTAAAATAGTAAAATACTTTATAATTATATTCATGAAAAATTTTGAGCAAATTATAAATCATTAAATCATTAAAGATGAAGTAAAGCTAATTAGTTGAGTAGTGAGTAAAATATGAACATTTATATTTCTATACATGTATGTTTGTGTATGGATGAAAAAAATGTATTATTCCTGTGACCTCCACCTTATGGTCGAAATTCGACCCCGTGGCCAAAGCTAATATATAGAAATGTGTCCGTGTACTGAAAATGTGTACGTATGTGCCGCATAGAGGGCATGACGTCACAAGGCGTCTACTTTTTGGCAATGATCCAAGAGCAGAAACTGCTAAATAGTCTGCAAAATTCAGTCAATGCGTTAACGCATATGGACTATAGGCAGGAAGCAGGGCAGAAACACCTTTCATAATCAGTAGATTATATCTAGATTCAAGAAAGTACTAGGTGTGAAAATTATATTTACCAATAGGCTAGAAGCAGGGCAGAAACACCTTTAGTAATGAGTAGATTAGGTCTAGTTTCAAGAAAATACTAGATTTGAAACTTATTTGGACTATAGAATAAAGGCAGGACAGAAATACCTTTATCTCCAGGGTACATTAGGTGCAAGTTCAAGAAAACATAGTAGTTGTGCATTGTGACAAATTGCTGATACTTTAAGTTCTGTAAGGCAAAATTTAATAGATATTTTTTTATACTAGACCAAAATAACTATCGAAAGAAGTTATATTTTGGTGCTAATTAGAAGATGTAGGTTAATGAACTAATTCTGCCGCATAACAGACAATTGTTATGGCAAGGCTATGTTACGCTCCAACTTACATACATTATGCTATTGAATCATACTGAATACTGTCAGAATGTCATCTATTTGCTGTGCATTCAGGGGTTTTACACATAAACTACAACGTCACTCGTATGTTATGAAGCTGGGCCAGGAAGACCCTGTTATCTAAGATCGTTTTTTGACATTTGTGCGGTTTCTAGGTTAGGTTTTCTATCTGACAACCTGAGAAAAAAGTCACATGGCTTTTGACAATATTTAGAACAAATTTGTATGGAAAGTTCTACATAACATAGCCAAGCCATAACATTGGTCTGTTGTGTGGCACAATCGGTACATACGTTTACCTTCAGTGAAGATAGATTATGCTAGAATTGAAAAAAAAACAGTAGTGTTGCATTGAAGCAAAATGCTGGTACTTTACGTTTTATAAGTAATAATTAAATATTTTTTTACAAAACCAAAATTACTATATGTCTATATATTACACTTTCAATATAAATATAATATTTTGGTACAGGTGAATCTTGTCATATAAAAGCTTATTGCAGTAATTATACTACAAGCAACAAAAGTAGTTAAAATTATTATTGATGTGCTTCCAAAAGGCAGGTCCCCACATTTAATTCACCATATTTGTTTGCATTTTAAACCTCTGTTTAAATGCATTCATGCCCTGTACCCAGGCTTTTAATTTATTAAAACAAAATAAAGGCTCTTTTCCCAACATAGTTTATCTTTTCACAATATCTATCGGAGCTATTTATATCCCATATTTTGCAGTACTTATCCATGTTTTTAGATTGCATCAGCAAGGCCATTTCTTCGTTTTCATTATTTCAATGTTTGTTTACAAATTTAATAATTTTAATAAACAATATTCACTTAATTGGAAAATTCAATTTAATAATGTTACAATTTAAAAAAATTGCTCAAATATATAATTGATATTGCAAATCAAAAAGTCCAAGCTTTAAAGAGAAATGCAACATACACCTAGTTCGAAGTATTTTTAGTTTATAAAATCAAGTAACTTTTCTGTCTTTTTATCAAACCAATACCTAAATAAGAAGCTAATATATTACGAAATTCGTTAGAAAATTCAGAAGAATTTCTTGAGTTAAATTCTTGAAATATTTCTTAATTTTATCATTATTATGATCAAATGTGATAAAATATCTAAAAATCATATAAAAACTATAAAGATAAAAAAATATTTTTGAGATAATTTAACCCAATTATTTTGTATAATAATTAGAAGAATAATCATATCTATCAGTAACAAGAAAAAAAATAGTAAGAGATTTTGATGAGTAATATTTTCATTGTATTTAATAAATCCACAAAAATTTACCAGAATATTTTTTGTATAAAAATGAGAGTCTATATAAAAGATTAAACAAGAAAAAATTTATGAAATATCAATAAAAAAATAAGAAGATATTTATAGAGTATCAATATTTACACATTTATAAAAAATTAAATACAAAAATGTAAATGTAAGCGCAAAAAACTTCAATAAAATTCGTATTTATAGAGATATTTATAGTGTGTCAATATTTACGCATTTATAAAAAAAATCTATTTCGGATTTGTAACTAATTCATAAAAAGATTTTTTTGTGTACTCAAGGAAATAAAGCATGATACAAATAACGATATTAACATCAATTTATAATAATAACATGAAACGATAACCATATTTTTATAATTAATGTAAATGTACAAATGTTACGTAAATTGATATAGGATAAGTTTTATAATATATTCATTATAAGCTTAATCCGCTTAAAATCAACACAAATATCTATAAAATATAATAATAATTACATGTTTCAATTAACGATTTGACTGCAGTGACATCTATGGTATATATCTAAGCTAACATAATATTGAATTCTCAGACTAAAATATAAGACAAGAACTAAAATAATTTACATCATATTCAAACCACGTTTATATCCTGGATAAGAACCAAAATGATTTATGGTAAATTCAAACCACATTTTCATCAGATGATAGAACCATTGTGGAAATTTTCCTTTTGTGGAAAACTGCTTTTCACATTCCGACTAGAAATTTTTGCCGTTAGATGGACCTTTATGTTGTATTTGAAGTCACTGCGGGAAAGCTGGGAAAAGTTTACCTTATAGGCATGCGGGTTTTCTTTTCCATACACGAATTTTCGACTGTTAAATATATAATTTAAATATACGATTTTTTTTAACTTATAAAAAATTAAAAATTAGCAACTTTGAACTGTTTTTGGTAAATTTAATCGTTTCTTAATTTAATAATAATTCTTGTAATATTTTTCAACTTTATATAAAAAATTATAGAATTTTTTTTATATGTTCATCAATTCTTTATTTCGAGTATAATTTTGAGTTTAAATATCTATATAATATTGTAAAATATTTTCATGTATTGTAGATCTTATAAACAAATAGTAAGGAAAATAATATTTGTTTATTCTAAATTATTAGGTAATATTAAGGTTATTATGAATGTTTAACATAATACAATAAATTCCTTGATTATTTTACATAATTCTATTCTATCGTTAAATTTGTGATACACAAATAATAATAACACTAACTATTGGTAATCGATATTATATTTTTTATATTTAGTTAGTTTTTCTTTTCTAACTTCAAAAATAGGTAATTTTATTTTACAACTATTTATGTAACAATTATTTTATTCAATTTGATTTTCTTAAACAAAACTATGTGCTCTATAAACTGTGCTACCTTGTATCCTAACTTAGTATTTTTCTCAAAAAGTAACCCAACGGTCAACTACTCTTTTATATGAAAACTTTATATAATAGATGAGTGTATACGAATACCGTGTTTAGTAGTGTTGGCGGTTTTCACTTCAGATTATATTTGAGATATATATAATAAATAGATAGTACAGTACCCTAGGGCAGGTCCATGAGCTGATTTGAACTCCAACTCGGGAAGAATAGTTTGAAAGATTTTCTATTGCCGTTGCACACCGCAGTCCCCGAATTGGGCTATTTTAAATTGGAAACATATTTTTGATCTATGTGTTCAAGTGAAAATGAACATCGCTACTGCACGATGTCAGGTTACGTAGAGCGAAAATCAAACTTACGATTCTGTCCATGCGAGTCGGCTGTCCAAAGTTAGTGGGGGTCGGTCATACATTTGGACGCTATTGGGGCTCTCTAAATGGGTCAAAATGAAATTTTTCAAATTTCAATACTTATTTTTGGATCATTGCACGGGACATCAGAATTCCTTTTTGAGGTATAGTTTCTTCAGCGAAGTATCTTATTTTGATCCCTAGTATCCGAAAATCATATGCGCCTCAGCGACTTTTTTTTACCCATACAAATATACCCCATATATATATATATATATATATATATATATATATATATATATATATATATGTATGTATATATGTATAAATATATATATATATATAACGGGGTAATAGTAATGACCTTAAATGTATTGAAAGGAGATTTGAAAAGAAAACTATCTCGCGTTGTTTGGAAATTATAAGCTTTTAAGTGCAACCTAGAGCTTTGGTAAATTATGACTATTTTTCGCCTATTGTGGTTAACTTTTATTAATTTTGTACGATAAAACTTTGAAGCTGTAACCGTAAATAACATTTCTAAAGCCATAGTAAAAAAATACCACAATTGCTCCAAGTTTTCAAGAATTAAGACTTTTTGTTAAATTATGAATTTAAAATTTTTAAAATCGGTCAACTCTGAGTGGTTTTCCTTTTAAAAAAAGTACTAAAATACGTTGTCAAGTTTCACAAGTTGTAAATGATGATTGTAAAAGAGTAAAATACCTGATAATTTTATTATGTATTGAATAATTTCGAGTGAAAAAATAAAAACCTAAAAATGACATGAATTGTTGCTAGAGCATCTTACAATCAGTTCAAATGCTAAATGATTTGTGCAAAGTCAATGTGCAAACATTTGAGCTGAATGTAAGCGAAATGTGTTTGCCGTTATCGTGTTATTTTGAGGTTCTTATTTTTTTCTCGAAATTTTTCAATTATTTTAACAATTTGAATTTCTGATTGAATAAGCCAACTTTTGATGATACTTGCCAATTTAGTGCATTTTTTGAAAAAAGGCAACATATGTATATTATTACCAGGTATAATTATTACTATATATACATATATTCATAATCAAAATAATTATGAAACAAGTGTTTTTAAATTATTAAATTTTTTAACAATATACTTTATACAGGTGTTATTCATACAGTTAATTTTTTTATTATACGTTTTTATTAAAAAAAAAATATATTGTATGTGAAATATGTTCATATATATGTGTACATACATATACAGATAAAAAATAAGCAAATTATTTGTCGAATTAAACAATTAACAACAAAAAATCATTAAGCACATTTCGATACCTAATATCTGTCATCATTCAGCAGTTCATACCGAGAACTCAATATATATATATATATATATATATATATATATATATATATATATATACATCAAATATCTTGATAGACTTGTATATAGCCTATAAAGATCACATCGGAAAATAACACTTCTTGCTTCGAAAACTTAACGTTTTGACGTAGATTGTCTCTGCATCATTAGCAATCTCATTGGAATCAAATCATACAAATTTATATATATATATATATATATATATATATATATAAACAAAATACGGTGGAGACGCCTATACATTTACACAGGGACGTACACATGACCTAAAAAGCAATGCGCGTGCGCCCGGTGCAGTATCTCTGGTCTGAGATCGATTTCGGACCCTCTAGCACGCCGCATATTATATATATATATATATATATATATATATATATATATATATATATATATATATATAAATGTATATATTAATACATAACTCATATACACATATAACTTATACACTAGGGAATCCCGTAGTAAGACAGACTGTTTTTTTTATTTTGCTCTCCTAATAAATACCACTATTAAAAGTTGATATCCTTACACATATTAATCAATGCATATAACTTCAATTATTCATCGCCGTCATTATAAGGTAATTGTAAAATTATAATTTATTACTACATAACTATTTGTCAATCTAATTGAAGTACTGTTAGATTTGTAGTGTGTGGTGTATTAATAAATAAACACATAAATGTCCTTATTTTATAGCAACTGCATCATGATATAATATACCACAGAAATATATTTTCCAATGTTTTTATTTATATTCATTTCTTGCTGAGTTTACTATTTTTCTTTTTTTGCAAACAGCAATTACAACTTAAAAGATCTGTGAGCTCTTAGGATGTATAATCTTTTTAACCACATCGCTTTTTAGAAAGCAACTCAACGGTTGTGCTATCTATATTTGATATATTTTTATTAGCGGAATTTTTGTAATACTGACTATATATATAGTTTTAATTTGATTTTCCAACGTCGTCAAACCTTTGTTTGTAAAAAAACTCTGTTTTTATAAGTGAAAACAAATATCAATACTGCTTGATAAAAATATTTAACTGGGAAACGTGTTGTCGCAAGGCTAAATCGCTCACTGCTGATCCACGCATAAGCCAAATAATAATATAAATTTATGTATTTACAAAATAAAAACAAATATCACTACTGCTTGATAAAATGTCTCACCTAGAAACTTGTTTTTGCAAGACTAAAGATCTTGCTACTGATCCATGGATATGCCAACTAATAATATAAAGTTCTATATTAGTACAAAAGAAGTTTTGTTACATAATTTTAAAAAAAAGTACAATGAATCAATCAACAATATTTTAAAAATAGAATATATTAGATCGTTATCGAATGACCGATGAAATATAAAATCGCATTATTGAGAAAAATTACATAATAATTACATATTATGTAATGAGATATAAATTCTTTTGAATAAGAATTGATTTTAATTCATAGAGTCTGGTTTGAAAATAGACTACACTGATGACACTAATGTTTTTTCATAAAACCGTTTGTAAATTTTAAATTTATGTATATCCTAATAATTTATATTTATAATAATATAACTCATAAGTAAAATATTTATATATTAATTTTTAATCATTCGTTGTATAATTTTTTATATAATATTATATTATTTAATTTATTAATTATAAACATTTTTATTTATAACCATAGATATCGTTATTGAATTATATATGAACAATTTATATAACGTTACAAATTTGTTGATTAAAATAGTGACAATTTATATATAACAAAATGTTTTATGAATAAAATCAACAATGAAAAATTTATAGCATATGAAATAATTTTTAATATTCCGTATTTTTTTTAATTTTTTATCAAAATCTTGATCAAAAATCAATGGATCTTCTATATTCAAGATAACAAACAGCTTTTTAATTTTAACTACTTCTTAAAAAAATTGAAACCCAGAATAATAAATTTTTTTTAAACTCGATACTCATTTTGCTATAAGAAAAAATTTCATATTTTGTATATAATATTTTCATATATAAAATAATATAACACAATCATTCAAAATGTCAAATTATAATCATCACATCAAAATCCATAGACCACCAAAAAAGACATATTTATTTTATTTAGCAAATTTAAAAAATACATTATTTTAAAAAATGTAATTTAAAACAACAAAAGACTGATTCACTTTTAATTTTTTTTCAAAATATTGTTCTAATATTTGTTAGGGCACGAAGGTCCAAATTGCTTTGAGCAATTATAATGTCTAAACCAAATAAACTACACAACACGTATAAGACAAAAAACTTTCGTATGTTTAGTAAATTTCCCTGTTAATTTCTAATTATAAAAAAATATTTTTTTATTATGTTTCTAAAATGTGACAATTGTCCCATTTTACACCAAAGGCAGTTAAATGGATCGACCAGGTGGTAAACAGATCCAATGTCTTATTATTAATTTTAAAAGGATTTTACAAAATAATAGCTACAATGTTCAATCCATGCAAAATAGATAAATTTCATGGGCACATATAATCTTAATCTGGTATTTTGTCAGAAATATTTATCAGCAGTGTTGGAATAACTATTTATCTAACTCATTTCTTGTAAAATTGCATTTCTTACTTTAATTTGATTTTTTAGTTTATTTTTATTATTTTTCACACTTTTATCAGAATAAAGGTTTAAATTGTCTTTTTGACCCCACCCAGGTGTAAGCTTTTTTAAAGAATATACAAAAAAACTGTTAAATCTAACATGAAAATAACAATACATTTTATAAAACAATTAAATAACGTATAGTTAAAAATTATATATGTACAGGTCTCGTAAACTAAACAACAGTGCTCACAACTGAAAAAAACTTACAACGAAAGGAAAATACTTTTGCTAGGGATTTTCAAATATGGCCGTTTATCTCCTGATAGCTATGTCGTAAGATATAAGATAATGGCTTGTTATACATCTTTTTCCCTCTACTTTCAAATATTGTTGTTAAAAAATTCCTAACTTCACTTGTTTATAATATATCGGCGGTAGTAGCTTTTTACTCTCGGACCTTTAAGCCCTACACTACCCTATATGTTTTAACTTCCTACTTACTTTTGCAGACTTTTACTTCTTTATACTTATACAGGTAAAAATATAACACGATCATTAAAACTACAAAACAAAATTCAAATTACACTAATCACAACTATCGTAAACGTCCAATTTATTTCATTTAACAAGTTGAAAAAGATCACGATATTACATTCACCTGTATCCATACGTAGACACACAAATATATATATATATATATATATATACATACATACATATATACGATCTGGTCTACCTATATTTTACAAGGGGTATGCGTACATTTCCGTCGCATTTTTTCCCCGACGCCGTTTCCTTGTTTTTCTTTTTCCGTGTGTGCGAAAGAACTTGTCCGAATGGGGCAGAATCCCCTCTCGATTGGGGGATAAGCGGAGGACTAGCTCGCTCGAACGACACGATTTGATCTCCAACGGCCGAAAAAATAATCGGCCGAAAATAGTTTGGTGGATGTTGGTGTTAATTTTTGAGTTGAATACTTTAATAGCAAGATAAAATGCGTAATATTTTTAAGAAAATGGACTATATGAATTTATGTCGAAATTTATATAAATATTACTATATTGATTGGATTTAATTTAAAGCATTTATTGAGGTATTTTGTTTGTCTTATGTTCTAAAATTATCGTGAGTTCTAAAGTCAAAACAAAAAATAAATAAAAATAGGGCAGAGTGAAGCTTAAAGGTCCGCGGGTAAAGAAGTTCACCATAATAATCTTAAAAATAAGCCGAGTATAAAATTATTATTATTATATTTTATAAATTTAAATTATACTATTTTAAAGTAGATGGCAAAAAATATATAACCAACCAGCACCTTAATTTTTACTCCGCACGCAAGATAAACGCAATTGATACTAAGAATTCATACTAAGAGTTTTTTTTTGGTTTTAATATCTTGAATTTAGTTTACAATACCTAAATATAATTCTTAGGTAAATGTTATTTAAATATTTTGTAAGATGTTCATTTTTTAAGTTAGATTCAACCGTTTTTTTATATAGCATCTATAAAAAAACTCATGTGTTTGTAGGGTAAAAAGAACCAATTATAACCTGTACACTGGCAAAGGTGCAAACAATAATAAATAATAAATTAAAAAGTAAAATCAGAAAAAAAACAATTTTACAAGAAATAAATTAAATGTATAGTTATTTGAGATATGCTGATAAATATTTCTGTCAAAATACAAGATCAAGGTTATATACAATAATTTTTTTATAAAAAGATTTCCATAAGATTTGTATTTCACATTGGATAAATACAGTTGCTCTCATTTTGAAAATACCATTTAAAATGAAGAAAAAAAAGTTATATCTCTTTGTTACCTGGCTGTCCCTTCTTACCCTGTCCATGGAGCACATAGAAACATATCACAAATTTTAGAAAAATAGTAAAAAAATATATTTTTGTAATTAGGAACTACCTGGAAATTTTACTGAACATTGTTCGATAGTTGTTTATTTGATACATGTTATGTTCTGATGTAGTTCATTTGGTTTAGGCAGTATAATGACTTAAAGACAAATTGGATTTTTGTACCCTACCCTATTTTAAATTTAATTTTAAACGTTAATGTAAGTGTTTAGTTTTGTCTAATGTCTATAAAGTTTCAAATTCGAAAGAATCTAAAAAAATGAATTAACACAAAAACACAAAAAATTTTCTTATATATATTTTTATGAAATTAAATACGAAACATAACGAATAAAACTGCATATTCAACAAATTCAATTTCATTTAAAATTTAGAAAAAAATCTTATTTATTCATTTTCAATTAAATTATGAATATCAAACAATTCCAAAGATTTCTGCACTTGCTTCAACTTTTTGAAAAAATCTTAGTTTTATATGATCTAATCTTAGATCATATAATCTAATCTTATAATCTTTTATTATATAATCTAATATTTTTTTATTTTACACTATAAACTTTTATTAAAAATATTTCAAGTGACGCCATAAATTGGAAAGATTGCAAAAAATAGTACGGTTAAATATTTTTAGATTTATATACTTCTAATGATATTACAAGGTTTACTAATAATATTTTGAGCAGTAATAATAATTATTAGTAAATGTTAAAATTGAATTTAATTCGTGAGTTCAATAAAAAGGAGAAATTATTTCATAAAAAAAAAATGTGTTTTATTTCCGAGCTAATCTTCTAATACACAACAAAATGTCCATGAAATTTTGTATATAAATTTAAGTATATGAAATCATTATTATTTAACAATATATCAAGAGCAATTATTGTTATTAATTTTTTTATATAAGAAATATTGTTGTATAAGATAATAAAAATTACAGTACAAACTACGAATCATATTGTAATATTGAGCTGTGTCTTTTGGTCATAAAATATCTAATAAAACATTTTGGTAATTATTCAAATTATTCAAATATATTCATATGTTTTTAGTATTAAATTAATTGTGTCGCCATCTAACGGTGTGTTTTTGTAAATTAACAAAATCTGGTAGGGGGCTTTTGACCCGCCATTTTGAGCTTTTTCATTCCTACCTTTTCTGTAAAAGTTCAGTTGATAGTAATAAATAAGGGTATATATATATAAGTAAATATAATTTTATCATGCTATTTCCTATTATTATACAAAACTTTGATTGAATTGCGCTCTATCTAAAAGACAATATTAAGAGCTAATACTTTCAGAGAATTGTTTTTTATAAATTTGGTACCATTTAAGCACTTGGGAGCAAGAAAATTCGAAAATGTCCATATTAAGAACCACACTAATATATATATATATATATATATATATACGAGGTATATATATATATATATATATATATATATATATAAATATACATATATACCGACGTTTTATTTGAGATTGTTATACATATACACTTATATGATAGATATATTGTCAATCTATTGTTAAAGCGATCAGAATGTCTTGTTAAAATATGAACATATAATATTCGATTTTATTAAAGTATTAGTAGTAAGAAGAAACCGCATAAACCTTTTATCCGAATGGCTTGGCCACCACTGCCTCGGCAAGATTCAAGGGCGTTCATCCAGAAAGCATGCGTGCGTTAACATTTTTCTATCATTCATTTAACGTTTTCCATAGAATCTATTCGAAACTGTTATAACGCCTTTTCTATTGTAATGTGGAGATAATAATTAATATATACCATAAAAAATGTTTTGATACTTTAAAACTCTATTTATGAAATACATTTTTAAAACTCTTGTATCAGTAGTCGCTTTTATCAGTATTTAGCAACTATGTGAAAAAAAACTATTTAGTTCAGTATTTTATTTTTTATAAATTAATTTTAAGTAATATGTAATTTTATTTATATAATGATGAAGAGGGATGTCAAAATTTATCCTCCCGTTAGTATGAAAGCCGCGTTTTAAGAGAACCTACCGTGTTGTAGAAGGGTTTACTATGCTCGTAATTTTTGAATATGTTTGTATGTAGGATAACTAACGTTTAGTAGGGGAGACTGGGTACGGTTGTGCCAGGGTACGGTAGTGACAGTCGTCCAAACAGCTAAACTATACTTATTTGGAAATCAAAAGCGAGAAAGATGAAGTATATTTGTTCGAACAAGTTTCCATTATTGCATAAAGTCAGTGCCCTACATTAACATGATTGTATTGCTTCTGAAGAGTCAAAAGTAAGTTTTTATGTCCAAATTCTTTTAATCATAACTGTTAATTGTATACAGATAGATCACTTTGTTTGTTATTTTGCCACAAGTTGAACATTAGTATGTAGTTATTTGCCAGAAATTAGTTTTTGCTTGGATAATTTAGCTCAGTCATAATGATGATTTACTTTCAAAAGTGTAGGTTGGATACGGTTGTGACATGTGTTTCTTGTCCTTTTTGGGTAAAGATTAAACAGATAAAAAACTAACTTAACAAAGATAAAATATGAAAAGAGAACATTCAAGACGAGAAGAAAAATTACAAAGATTTCTTGTTAACTTTGTTTAAAAAATATGTTTGGTTAGGTTGTGTTGTATTACATATTTCTGACATTAAAAGTCCTTATAAACCATTTTGGTGTTTATAGCTATTATTTTTTAACCGAAGTTTATGAATGTCACAACCGTCCTGGTGTTGTGGACAATTATGACATTCGCCCTATTCGTGTATGATTTATTTTTTAACTGATGCATCGTATTTGAAGGCAGTATTTGAATATTTCCACGAAGACAAATGTCAGATTACCATTTAATTTACTTTTCTCATAGCTAACTGATAAATTAACAAAGTAATTTCTGTTAAAAAAATGGCACAACCGTACCCAGTCATCTTTTAATGATATTTTTTTTTAAACGTTCTGATCTTAACTTTTATTTGAAAACTGTAACAATTTTATATAGTTTGAAAAGTTCAATAAACATAGTTTTTCATTTGAAAATAATTCAAATTTTAAACAAAAAAAAAATTAAATGATGATATGTTGATGCAATAATTATTTATTTGAAAATTTTATATATTTCCCTAAGTTCAAACAATAACATATTATCAAATAATTAAGAAAAACCATATATCTTAGTAATTATTCTTCTTAGTAGTTCTCCGGTATAGTAAGAATCTGTGTTTTCTAATTCGCGCTGCAAAGTACAGCTCGATAGTTTATATATTTAAGTAAATTTCTCGGCTTCATATTGATGTTTCGCATTACATGCACAATTTTTGGATGGCCTCTCGAAAGGGAGGCTTCATAACAATCATATTTATAATATATATCGTATGGAGTATAGCTCCTTGCGGATCCGCGACATGGACTCTGAAAAAGGTCGACGAAAACTATACGGAGAGTTTTGAAATGTGGTGCTGGAGGCGTATAGAAATTAAATAAATTCGGCAGATAAGATATGAAATGAAGTGCAGAAGAGAGTGGGTGAAGAAAAGAACTCTACTGAGCACGATCATCAAAAGAAAAGGAAACTGGTTCAGACCCATGCAAAAAGAGTGCTTTTTATATGACGTTGTTGAAGGTAAAATATAAGAACTTAAAGAATTGGGTAGAAGAAGAATGCAGATGATTGATGATCTACGTAAAAAAATGTTTATATATCTTTACGTTTCAAAGCTTTCTGAACATTTTGGTTTACATAAGAAATAATGGATGTGTGTGTGGGTGTGTAGTGTGTGTGCGTGTGTTTTTGCGAATACAAATTTTCGTTGATGATTTCGGGAACACGGTTCAACCGATTTGAATGACTCATAAAACGTTCGATTCCTATTGATAAATAAACGTGCTGATTAGGTTTTGGCAAAGGCAGGTTTAGCCGTTCCGAAGATACGGGGCAAAAAGTGCCAAAAATGGTAACTCAGTTTTTAAGAGAACGGAGCGTCCGATTTTTTAAACCTTTTACTTGTATTGACGAAATGAACTTCTGGTAGAATTTTTGGGAAGGCAGATCCAGCGGTTATGGACTCTCAATAAGTTAAAAAAAGTGTCATTTGGCGGTCATAAATGTTTATTGGACATATGTACATCAAATTATCAGATATTTTATAGAGATTTTAATAATGGGTACACATTTTGTGTAAACTTTTTTGGGTTCCGTGCCAATATTTTTAATTTTAGATTTTACGTATATGGTTCAAATAAATGCCCTCGACATTTTCGACAGTATGGAATAACCGATTTGTATTATTGAACAAACATTCGGTACTTGATCGAGAGGCGTTTTTGCAAAAGGCAATTTTGCTGTTTCGGAGGTATGGAGCGCAAAGGGTGTAAAAATGGTTATGTAGTTTTTGGAAGAAAGGATCATCCGATTAGATTAATTCAAATAACATTTTGCTTGAGTACACGGTGTGCAAAAAAAGCTTTTACAGAAAATTTAATAATTCAAAGTTTCAAAAGATTCAAATTTTCGAAATTTTTCATAATTTTTTCATCACTTCAAAAAAAACTAGATTTTGAAAAAATAAAAAAAAAGATTTTTTACAAAAATTAGAGAATATTTCGAAAATTAAAAAAAAAAAACGAATATTTTCAAAAAATTACAAATTCTCAAAATATTTAGGAAAAACGTTTTTTTTAATTCCAAAAATTTCAAACTTTTAAATAAATTTCAAAGTTAAAAAAAAAATTCTAAATTATCAAAAAAAAATCAAACTTAAAAAGAATTGACTCTTGTAAACGTACTCATAACTTGTTCATACAATACGCTCGTCGCCCAAGTTAAAAAACATTTATGAGTTTACAGTATGTAACAAATAGGGTTTATACAAAAACCGACATTTCAGAAAACCGGTTTTCGATTTATAATTATTAGTACCAAAAAACCGGTTTTTAAAATTTTTAACCGTTTTCGAATTTATATAGAAAATAAAATTTTTGCTCGAATATTCTATAATTTATCCGCATATTTGTGTAATTTAGAGCAGTAATTGATGAATTAATTTATTATTCAATTTGACCAGATAGTAAACAAAATTATTTTTAATTTTTATTAATAGAACTAAAAAATAATAGTTTATCTTGATTAAATAACTTTGAAAATAATTATTCATTATTCATGCATCATTTTCACATATAAGAATGAAAATTTTTATGACAGTGAAAGAAAATTTTCTAATAAAAAAAATATTTTTTTATAAAAATATTCATTGAATTAAAAAAAAAAATAAAAATATTAGATACATGTTGATACATACTTGTTAATATCTATTTTAATTTAAAAGCAATTAAGCAAACTCGGGTATCGCCTGTTCCGAGCAATTTTAATTAATTAATTTTAAACACTCTAATTGTATTTCTGTTTAATGAAATATGATTTCAAAAAACTGAGAACGTCTATCAAATTGCTTCTTAGACCTGTCCTCACAAAATTTCCTGAAAATATTCTTATCTTTGCGACCAAATTATGCTTAATTGTTTTTAAAACCTGATATAATAATTCTAAGTTTTTTGTTCTTTAATTGTGGCTTCTAGAGTTTAACACTCTTTTTTTTCAAAGTTTGAGTACATGAAGTTACTTTCTTCAAGAAGAAGTCACACTGATTTAATTTAATGTACACTGGTATGAAAATCTAAATTAATAAAAAAAAATACCTTTCAGACCATTGTAGACTGATAAGATATCAAATGCTATTGAACCGATATGATTTCAAGAATCAAAACGCTTTCATCTATCTTTTATATTTGCTATATTTGTCATTTTCCATTTATGCAGTGAAAACCGACTTTTTTCACTAAAAAACCGGTTTTCGAATTCCAAAATTTTTGCCAAAAAACCGGTTTTTAAAACCGGTTTTTGAAAACCGACAAACCCTAGTAACAAATAATCTATTTGAAATTATTTAATACAATTATTAACTTCCCGTAGGGTATGTTATAGTAATCGCAAAAAATCGAAAATGAAAATTTTTATATATTTTTACGTTTTAGAGGTTTCTGAACAATTTTGCATACCTTAGAAAAAATGGATGTATGTGTGTATGTGTGTGTGTGCGGATACAAATTTTTGTCGACGATTTCGGGAACACGGTTCAACCAATTTCAATTATTCAAAAAACATTCGATTGCTGTTGATAAGGAGACGTGCTGATTAGTTATTAGCGAAGGCAGGTCTAGCCGTTCCGAAGATACAAGGCAAAAGTGCCACAAACGTTAACTCAGTTTTTAAGAGAACGGAGCGTCCGATTTTAATAATTCAAAAAAAAATTTACTTGTATTGACTAGATGAAGAACTGATCAAATTTTTATAAAGGCAGGTCTAGCGGTTTCGGAGATCTAATGGAAAAAGTAAAAAAAGTCATTTGGCGGTCAAAAATGATTATTAGACATATGCACATTAAATTATTAGATATTTTAACAATAAGTATGGATTTTGTTTACATTCCGTCTTTGTTTGTCCGGGTTCCGTACCATTGTTTATCCGTTAAACGGCGACGCGGCGCTTACGCGCTTAGACATTTTGTCTCTATGCACTTAAAGCATTACAATTGCTTTGAAAAACAGTTCAGAATTTCCAAACTATGCCAAAATAAAAAAAAACTTTTTTTTCCAAACAATTTTTTTTCCAAAAAAGGTAATTTTTTGTCGAATTTATAGTTTCTCAAAAATCTAATTTTTTCGAAGTAAATTTTTTTCAAAAATGTTAATTGTTTTTGAAAAAATAATAATTTTTGGTACGGGAAGTTTCAGCAATTTTCCTTAAGGCTCGATGCCATGCACCACGAGTTTTCACATAAATGTTGTCAACCAACGCGTGGTCAATATCATGTAAAACTATGACAATTACAATGTAGCCCTTAGAATGAGTCTACCTTTCCCTTCCCTGCTCTAATGTCCCGGGTCCCGATTCTGCGTCTGTGCAAAGATGTCGGACGCTATCAGTGTTCTCCGCCAACGTTTCGGCAGTACCATCTCGCTTACGGAACCGCGCACGCCGACTCGACGAAAAATCGTCGTTATTTTGGAAAAACACAAGATTTTTCCAAAATTAATCATTAGAAACAACAAAAATCAATCGATTGTGTTCGAGAGTAGTACTAGAATATTTCGAACACAACTCGAAGTGTCACAAAAGGTTGTTCGAAGTGCTAGAAGCCAGATGACAAAGGTCTAGGTGTTCAAGTGCGAAGGGCGTAAACGCGTTTTCAAAAGTGAATTGTTGTACGTTGTTTGTTGTGATAGGTAAAAAAAATTAGTGGACAGTAAATGATACATTTATAACGATATTTATACACATACACCAGAACACCAAAGTTTATATACAAATTTTTGAGACATTTAGTTTGCACTCACATGCTTGCAAATGAAATAATAACAACAACGATAGTAATGATAATTATTTTAGTAATTGAAAGAATTTGTAAAATTTTACAAAACGTACACCACATAACTTTACTTTTGAGCAGATATAGATTATCATTTACATAATAGTCTAAAAATCCTGGATATATTCCCTAATTTTTTCGAGCAATTCTAGATACAATAACTAAAATCATAAACGAACCTATGTCCTACTAATTCAAATAATTGAAAATTAAATAAAGTCAGCGGTTTTAACTAGAAGTATAAAAATTATAGATATCTTATTTATGACAAGTTTCAAATAATTACAAAATAAAAATTAATCTCATTTGCAGGATTATTTTCAAGCGTTTTCAATAAAATACATGTTTTTAAATCTTAAAAAAATTGTTTAGAAAGCGTTTGTAGAAACAAATTGGAATTAATACAAATAATATTCATATTTCTAAACACTCATAGAAGAATAGCTTATAGAATTATATGAAATTTTGATTGCTGTTCATTATTTAATAGAAGAAAAAAAATCTAAAAACAACATAAAACAAATAAAAACAAATTGTTATGCATATTTTCTATAAAGAATAACTGAACGATTAAATTTTAAAATAGAGAGAAAGATATAATTTTAAATAAGAGAGAAATTTTTAAATAGTTTTGAATCAGTTAACAAAATATGGTTTATTAAAATTTATTTATTTACTCGTTTTTTACTCTAAATCATAAAATTATCTGCAATAAATTAAAATTATTAAAATTTAAAATAGACACATTTAAAAAAATTATTTCTATATGAGGACTATTTTTTAAATAGCAGTTTTTTACCAATAATAACATTTGCAATGAAACCTCATTAAATATGATTTTTATATTATATAATTATCTATATAATATAAATTTTATTTACATTCTAAATATTTGTATTTAATAGTATCCAAATTCATTTTTTAAAATAGTATTGAATCAGCTGACAAAACATAGATTATTGAAATTATTTTTTTTTCAAATCATAAAAATATCATCTATTTTAAATTCATTTGTATCAGATGACTTCTATTTTTTGAATAGAAGTTTTTAAACAAGATTGATTTTTCAACCAGAATGACATATAGATTGCAATCTCATAAATTATAATTTTTATGTAATACAATTTTCATTTCACTTTTAAATACTTGCATAAATAGAGCATACATTCATTTTTTATTCATATTTTCATTTATTCATATATTTATTTATTTATATAAAAAAACTATTTTATTTATATAAAAATTTATTATTTATTTATTCATCGCCCACATGTATATTTTATTTATTTTCATGTTTAGTAACTCATTTATATTTTATTTATTCATTCATTATAATTTTATCATAAATTTCCATTAAAACTTTATTATAATTAAATTTATTAAATTATATTTTACTATAAATCATTACATTATAATTTATTATAAATTTATTACATTACAATCATTATATTATAATTTATTATGAATTCAATATAATTATATAAAAAAATATCCTATTAGTTATTAATCTATTGACTGAAAAAGTTAACAATCTATTATTTATTAATATTTATCTATTATTTTATTTATTTATTTATTTTCTATTCAAAATATACATTGATTATTGATTTGTCACTTATTAGTGTTCTAAATTCTTTATTTCCTTACATTTGATTAATATTTTAATTCATTTATTCTTTAAATCACGTTTATATTAAAATGATATATTTTTTCTATATTGACTCATTTATTTTCTTATCATTTAATTTATATTTTGGATCATTTACATTTTGGATCATTTATTCTTTGAATCACGTTTATATTAAAATAATTTATTTTTTCTTCATTTATTCATTTATTTTCTTATTTGTTCATTGCTTAATTTTTTTAAGATTTTCCAATTAGAGACATTTTGGAAAATTGCTGTTCCCTTGATCTTTGACATATAAAAATCTATTTGAGAAAATTTTAATAAAAACCGTTAAAATGTAGAAGATCACAAAGTATAGATTTATTTATACTCCCAAAAATGCACTAACTTTAAAAAAAAAAAAAAAAAAAATATGTGAGCATGATTCCTTTGATCATCAAGCCTTTTGCATATTGAAATCTCTTATGTTTATAAGGCATTAACTAGTATAATCATAATATTAAGCAATAACAATTATAAGAGCCCTCAGTATTATTATATTATTATTATTATTATTAAGTTATATAGACGTACGTTTACCAAGACGAATATACCTTAAAATTCGAACACAATCCAAACTTCCAATACTTCATTCCTATAGCTAAAGATTAAAATTCTAAACTATCAATTTATCATTTTCGATAATTGCTATATTTCAATTTTTCCTAAATTTTCTCCATTGCCGACGATTTGGAGTCGGAGTACGCAAGCGCGGGCGCATTGAGGTTGCCGGCGTCCCTTTTGGGATACAACGGTCGAGGATGAAGGGAAAAGGGCGCCGGGAAAGGAACGAGGAATTTGCGGGGGCGTATATAGGGTTCATGCACCCAATGTCGACTCGTGTACTTGAACCCTACGACGGATAAAGGATTCATCGTTAAAAATTAGATTCTGTAATAAGATCGAAAAATGCATTGAAAATGGGAGATGGTTAGTTGATGATGAGAAGGTCTTCTAACTAATCTGATAACTTTAGATATTTTCTGCTATAATCAGACTAACAAGTAAATCCAAAGAATTACTCTTTTTGGATTTTGCTAAAACTTTGCATGGTAATAGAGTTGATGGTCAACCTTTAGTATTATAGGCCTATGAGCAATCATTTAATTAACACGGTGTGGCCAACAGGCGAATTGCTATCAAAAAATTTCAAGAAAATCATATATCATTTTATTCGTAATTTTATTCTGCATCTTTCGTACAAACAAAGGTTTTTTGTATCTTTTACGGTTTAGATAGTATAGAGCAATCTGTGTGGTTGTTAACTTGTCAAAATGCAAAGTGCGGTTAGGTTGGAGCAACACTCCTCACGATTCGATATTTCTGTGAAGAAAACATATAAAGTATTATACATCGTTAGAAGGTCTTAGTTTTTTTTTATATGTCGCAACTTCGAAATACGAACGGTGTAGCCTACAGGCGAGTTGCTATCGTAAAATTTCAGGAAAATCAGAAAATCTCGTTAATAGTTAAAGTTCTGAAAATAAGACCACGCGTAATACTTCCAGTATTCCCTAGATGATAGTTATTGCTATTCCTATTTGATATATTATATATTCTTCCTAATTGATTATTTGTCTTTATTATATATTCTCCCTATTGTTATTGTCTATTGATGAAAAAAGGGTCTACTACCTGATCTACTTAGACTATTTCTACCTCACTCCAGTTTTTCATAATCAGACTAACAAGAAGAACCTAAGGTTTACTCTTTTTGGATTTTGCTGAAACTTTGCATGTTGATAGAGTTGATAGTCAAACCGAACAGTTTAAAATATTATAGACTTGTGAGAAGTGGTTTCATTATAAAAATTAATTAAAGTTTTGAACAATAGAGCTTTCTAGTTGATAGTTAGTGCCAATTGATGACAAAAAACTCTTCCAGCTAATCTATTTGCTTTAGACATTTTCGACTTCATATCCGTGTACTTTAGGTTTTCATCATCAGACTAACAAGGGCAACTTCAGGATCATTCTTCTCGAATTTTGATAAAACTGCATTGAAAATATTAAATGATAATTTGATAGTTATTGTCTATTGATGATAAGTGAGTCTACTAGTAACTGATTCATTGGCTTAAGACGTTTTTCTACTTCATATCCGTGTACCTTAGGTTTTCATAATCAGACTAACAAGGAGATCTTCAGGTTTATTTTTCTTGAATTTTGATAAAACCGCATTGAATATTTTAAATGATTAGTTGATAGTGTCTATTGATGATAAAAGGATCTACCAGCCAATCTACTAGCTTTGGACAATTTTTACTCCATATATGTATACTTTAGATTTTCCTTACAAGGAGTTTTTCAATTTTGATGAAACTTTGCTTAGTGATAGCGTTGATAGTCAAACCAAACAGTTAGAAATTTATTATAGGCCTATGAGAAGTGGTTAAATTATAAAAATTATTTGGATTTTTCATAAATAGACCACGTTCAATAATAGTCAGTATCAACACATCTCGATTGGTCTTATTATCCATTTTTGCCCATATATTATTTATACTGATTACTAATTTAAAATGTAAAAAAATATTCATAAACATTGTTAAAGTATAATACACTTGACTAATGCTCATATATTTTGATCATTTAATGTAATTCAACATAAAATATTTAAACTCTATCTCGATAGCTCAGTCAGTTTAGGCTCTTGCCCATACTTTTTGCGTTTGAATTCATAGATAAAATATACGGGTTCGAATACCGTCCACGTTTATTTATTTATTTATTTTTTTATTGAATAAATAATTATTTCAAAAATATTCATAATTATTAATTCATTGCATATATTTTGCAAACAAAAATTTACACATTTGAAACATATCTAAAAGTACATATAAGTACGTTGAAACGTTATATGTTCGAATGCTTCATTTAAAAAAAAATATTTTATGTTATAAGAATAATAAGATTTTAAAATAATAAATTATCATATATTAGCTACTGACTTTTAGTTACAGATTAAATATTATATACTAAACTTGTGGTTAACCACTAAGTGAAGTTTAGATTTTTTGGTTGGATGAATAAAATCACTCTTATTTCTCACTTCGAATCATTTACTGAAATTAAATACGAATTTTCACTTCATTACGTCCAAAAACATTGCAAAACAAAAACATTTTGTTGTATAAATTTGTTTGGCAACTAAGTCAATGCGCACATTTCTTAGAAAATCAAAAAAAATCTTTTAAAATCAAAAAATAATATTTTACATAATATTATTCTCTTCTAAAGTTACTTCTAATTATAAAAACTGATCTCGTCTTAAATTGCATATCAAATTAAAACCTGTTAACATCTTGTAAAAATAAAAAAAATTACAGTAAAAATGGTTACGACACCCAAGATTTATTTTTACAAGACCCTTTAAACTTGGAAGAAAACTGCATACTTCATAAGTGTTAAGAATATAAATATAATTGATTTATATAATTTCGGTTTTGGCTTATTTTTATATAAGTTATTATGAACCTAAATTTATATTCTGTTCGTGTCTAATAGATACAAAATCGGAAAGTTTTTACAGACATAAACCCTGGTTTATGTCTGTACATTACTGGTGTAAATCAATGAAAATATAGCCAGTCACAATTTACGTTTTGTTAGCAGACCAATTTCTTCTGATTGATGAATACATATTCATTTATATATCCATTACTTTCGACAAAAAGCAAGACATAGTTTATGAATCAAAATAAAATAATATTAGAGCTGTCGAAATGAAACCAGGCCTAGAATAGACACTTTAATTGCTTTGGTTTTGAAGAACAGTCAAGGTTCTTTTTTTCTATCCGAACCGAAAGCACTAAATATTTTTGAGTCTGCCTCAATTTTTAAGTAAAAACAGGGACGAGTATTTGTATCTGCACACTTTGAGTCACAGGAATTAAATTGCAGGCTTGAAATTTTTATAGAACTGATTGTTCACAAAAGAACTCTGCTTTAAAACGTATACCTCAATCAGAAAAATCAGAAAAATTATATCTTATATCTATGAAATACAACAAATTAAATGAAACAATATAATATTTTTCACTCTTTTGCAATATAACAAGTATGATCTTTCTATGCGATCACTTTTATACAACTTATTTTAGATGAAACATAATTATTCAACTTTTCAAAGATCACGCATTTAAATTATATTTCAAAGGAAAGATATTTCATCTTTTGTATGCATGTCAATTGAACTTTAAGGAACATTCACAAATCTCTTTACACTTCATACATCTCATAAAATATACAAAAATTATAGCAAAAAAATAATTCATTAAAGTAGCTAATTTTTTAAACTTTAAAAAAATTTATATTAGAAAAAAAAACAGACCCAAATGTATATTTAGAACAAAAAATTCAGGTCTCAAAAATAATAACGTGAAACAACAATATGAAAAATTAGCTAATATAATTTTATATAAAATATTTTCAAAATTCACAAATAACTGCAAATAACGTTGTGATGCCTTTGAAAAACATCTAAAGCTAGTGGTGCATGACATCGTGCCTTAAAGCAAATTGCTGGAACTTTCCGCACAAGAATTAAATATTCGAAAAAAAAAACAATGATCAATAAATATTGATCAATAATTAATAACAATTGTTTTGAATATTTTCAAATAGATAATTAAAATTCTTATATATTTATTTGTTCATATAATATAAAGTGACAATCTTATCGCTCAAAACATTTAAAAATGTTTACATTAAGAAGAGATGCCTAATGTATCCATCTGACGATATATTTTTTAAAATAACACGTATGAAATAAATAAAATTTTGAAATGGAATTGCAAATTCGAATTTATATTTAATGTATAAAATTTTGTTTTTGAAAAGTTTGAAAAAAAACAAATTTCTGAAAATTTTAAAATTTGGTTGAACCTTATAAGTGAACTTTAAAAATTGAAAATCTTGTTGCGGCACCCAAAAAAATGTAACAAAATTAGTACTCATTTTTAACATCTGATAATTTAATGTGAATATGTCTAATGATCTTTTTTGCCCGCCAAATGCCATTTTTTTACATTTTCGTTTGCAAATTGTTGGACTTGCCTTTTCAACAATTTAATCAATACTTTCCTAAGTCTATATAACTGAAATATCTTATGAATCATTCAAATCAGACGCTCCCTACTCTCAAAAATTAAATTGTTAATTTCTGCAACATTTGCTAAGTAAATTCTAAACGGCTGGACTTGCCTTTACTAAGAACTAACCAGCACATCTCCCTATCAAAAGAAATCGAATGTTTTTTGAACCATTCAGATCGATTGATCCGTGCACCCAAAAACGTAGACAAAAAATTGTGGACACACAAAACACACACATATCCAGTTTCTGTAAAGTATGCCAAAATGTTCAGAAACCTTCAAAACGTGTAGATATGCAAAAATTTTCAATTTCGATTTTTTGACGATTATAATAATAATTACTCGAATTAAGTCATCTGTATTATTTTTTACAATCGAATGCAACATCTGACCTTTTACCTCGCCGGTCGTACGATCCTGCGGGTACCCGCTTCCACATTCCCGATTCCTCTCCAAAAATTTTTATCTATTACTGGCAAATAAAAAATTTATCAATTCCAGAGCTAGAAAAATCCGCATTTCAAATATAATACCAAAAAGCGTCCTCAATGCGCCTGCGGAAGCCGTTTCCAACGCATGCTCACTTCTCGGCTCTACGACCGTCTACGTGTGGTCGTAGAGCTCATTCTTGGATGTATCGCAATACATTTAAACATATTCGGAATTAACAGAGAGCTAGGGAGAAAATAGATAAATGATAATGGAAAATGATGTATTTTTCAAAAATCTTAGGAACAGGAGTTTTGTGCAAAACCTGGTCCGCGAGTTGCAGCTCGAATCCCTAAAAGCTGAAGTCTGGTCATACAAATGTCTAATTCACTGCAATTTCTTCAAATACTGCCAAAATATGGTCATTTGATGTTCCACAAATGTGCAATATACTGCCGTAGACATTTGTGCAATAACTAAATTCATTCTTGCATTATTATTATAATTTACAAAAGCTTATATATTCTATGATTCAAATACTTCAATCACCATGTTTGCGTCCAATGCATATTGTAGCAAAGTACAAAAATTGATAACCTTTTTATTTTTAAATTGGATGTGATATTCAAAATTTGATTAAACACTGTTTATAATAGTAGTCAGATTATCAGATTGTATCTTTTTACATCACGGATGCTATAGCATCCACGTCAAGTATTTTGCTTCTACTTTGCGCAATGTGCTAGCCCAAGCTAATTATGAGAAAAGATAAGAGAATACAAAGATACCTAAAAAATCAGTTAGTCATCAGTTGATCAATACACTTGACAGGTGTAATAATTACAAAAACGTAAGTTTATAAAGAATTAAATTTGAAATGATCGACTTCAAAATTCGAATTGGAATTATGTCATTCTGCTTCACGATGATAATGAATGCTATAGCATTCACGTCCGGGAAAATGTTAATATAAACTATTCATCAACTTGAACAAAATATAAACGAATAAAATATTAATGAATCCAATTGGAGATTTACAATTTTAATAAGAGTACTCCAATTCTTATCAGCACACTACAATTCCAATCGGAATAATACAATTGCAATAAAAGAATTACAATTCCAATCAGAAAATTACAATTTCAATCAGATTCCAGTCTGAATTCCAATTAGAAAATTACAATTCCAATTAGATTATTACAATCCCAATCAGAGAAAAATTTTCATTTTTTTTTAATCCAATTTTTTTATCTATTTCTTCAAAACTGTATTAATATTGCTACTGCATTTAATCAAAAATTTAGAAATTCAAAATTATTCATTATTATTCTTCAATACTTAGAAATGCAAGAATTTGATAATAGATGTTTAGTAACGGTTTCAAAGAGTACTAAGTTTAAACTTTTAAGCATACAAAAATCAAATTCAACCATTCTGGATAACTAACGCTAAACATATAACATTTTTTTCTCAGATATATTAATCTTGTATCTTTTCACAAATTATAAATTAACGGTTCGATAAACAATTACCAAAAATTAAATTAAATTAAATTTTAAGTTGAATAAACTTGAATAACTTGAACGATTTATATATCAAATTAGAAATTTTTGCCAAAAAAGAGGGAAGGTATAACCTTTTTGATAAATTTAAAGATTTATTTTTTTCTAATAATCAAACTGTTTGAACAATACAAATTTGTTTGCACGTAGCGTCGACATCAAGGTATTAAGATGAATAAAATATTTGTAAAAATACTAGTAAATTTTGAAGGAGCAACAATCTTTACTTAAGAAAAGGCACTTAAATAAATTTTAATAAACAATATTAAATGCAACAATGTAATAATTATAGCCGTTTACAATTTTCAAAGCTACGGTACATGCACTCAAAAAAATACGCAAAATCAAAAATAAATTTTATAACAAATAAATAATTTAAAAAAATGCAGCAATATCGTATTAAATAAACTAAACTTGTACTAACTATAATATTTCTACAATAATTTATAAACTAGAATAGAATTTTAAATTCAATTCAATTTCAATGTTTTTATGATTATTGAATAATTTATTCTAATTAATCCAATAACAATTCTTATTAAATTTATTAAATACTAAATTACCATTTAATCGACAAATTTAACTGCATACATTATAAAAAAACTTTTTTTGCACAAATTAAAATTGTGATATCAATCATGTCAAATTACATTATTGTGCTTCTATTTATAATTATTACTTATAAATAGATGTATTACACAACACAATAAATTTTCGGTTTAGATAAGTAGTGAATAATCTTTCTGCCAGCCATCTAACTATATAAAATATACCTATACACATTCAAACACATTCACAGAATTTCAGTGGATCGATGAAGCTCATAAAACGACCGCTGGCTGCGGTCGTTTTGCCGCTAAAATTTTTATTTAACGAATTAACAATAACGGACAGTTAGAAAAATCGAGTGGACAAGATACTTTTAGTTAAATAGAAGAATGACACTAAAAAATTCAAGTGAAAATGTGACGAGGTAATATTTAGTGGGACCTCAGCATCGTGAAAAAACAGTAAAAAACACTGTTGGAAGGAACATTTTGTTCGAAGTGGATTTTTTTAATATGTTGTGATGATTTTTGCACAAATTCTTTTCTAAAATTTATACAAAATTTAAATAATGTTATTAAAACCCAAATACGTACATTGAACAATCCAAAAACACGTAAAATATATTTGTAACATATCGAAACTTTCCCGAAACAAAAATGCACAGTTGACCGATTGTTTTTCTCAATTGAGTAATGTTATATGTTAATTTTGTGTTGAACGATTTCAAAAAACTGAATTTTGGTGTCTAACTGTTTATGATGTCGTGTTAGAACAAAATTTGTGTCCATTATGCTGTGAAATTTCGATATTTTGAGTCCCAATTTGTGTCGTTATAGTGTTGTGAATAATTAAAACCAACAATCGTGAAAATCGTGTATAAATGTTAAATGTGTACCTATAAAAATTTATTTTGGGCGGAAAAAAGTGATTTAGAAACTGTAATTAATGTAAAATCCTGCACTTAGAGCTTATTGACAAATTGAAGTAGAGTAACGTAGACGCTTTGGATGCTGAAGAAGTATTGATTTAAGAAAAAAAAAGTATTAACTGTAAACAAAAGTCAATTTCAAAATTATACGTTGATTTGTTGAAACATTCCAAAAATTCAAGTTAGATGGTAATTTTTTTATAACCGATACGAATACTTCCATCCGTAAATTTTAGCTATTTAACAAAATTGTGTTAACCAAAACAAAATTTTGATGTCTTACGAATTGTAAAAGCGAAGAGATACGTACAAAATTATATTACCAAAAAATTCTTAATACAATTTAATAAAAAATTAGAAATATTATGAATCGTAGCTGATAATAAACTAACGAATCCATTCTATTGATGGTAAACAATGTTGGATAGTAAATGTGGACAAAAAATTTATGTAAAATCCACCGAAATTTATAGTACTCAGGAAATAGTAGATAGAGATTGAAACCTGCTTCAGCTACAAGATTTTTCCAAACATTTTTAAAAATTTGATGTTAAAGAGTAAGAATAATAGAACACCAATTTGGCAAACTGATGGAGAATGAATTGCCTTTGGAGAATCAGAAAATTTTACGTTTCTTGAGAAACAACTATTCTAAATTACTATAAAGTATGTTGCTGGAACATAGAAAGTTTGTGGAATCAGTATTATAGGAAGAAATAGAAATATCAAAATTACAACTGGGATTATAGAATCTAAAAATTAAACTGATTTTCAGCTATTTTTTATTATTATTTAAAATTTGGAAATCTACTGTATTTGATCACATTTCCAATTCCAATTTAAAAAATTATGAGGAAGAACTCTAAAATCCCTCTAAACTAGGTATTTACTAAAGACATCAAAACAACAAAATCAAAAATATCTTCACAAAACACCAAATCAATCTTCAATCCTCATCCAAGATATGACTGTCCATCGATCTTCAAAACCAAATTAAAAATTCAGGAGTCCAATAGCCCCCCGAAAATGCGGAACGTCATTGGCCGAAAAGTGAATAATGCTGCCAAGGGGGTCCTCGAAGTAGCGTAGCGGGGTGCTCCGCTAGAAGGAACCCCGCACTAGAGTGGAGTGCGGTGTTAGCTTCAATCATTTCCCGCATAGAGTTTATCGAGAAATGGGGGCTGACGCCTGTCCTCAAGCCGAGGCAGGAGCTCTGCCCCCCGCCGCCCCCTTTACTAGCCCATGGGGGCGACCAGAGGACGAGGACAGACAGGTAATTAGAAAGGATTTAGAAATTTAGAAATAGATTTTGGGAATAATTCTCAGATAACATACAAATATAAAGTGTGGGTCTATAATCGTATATCAACTGTAAAAAAACTGTGTTTTAGATGTTTCGTACATAAAACCTAACCTCCAATTGGCTCAAATGTCAGAATTTAAACCCCTTTCAGTCGGATGCCGCCGCTCCGGCGCCAAAATTCATATTAATCTCGAAATTCGCGAGTGGAAAGGGTTAAATTTGGACCAATGTGATAATGATCATTGGCGACATCAAACAGTTGCACTTATGATAAGATCGTTAATTGAGCCTTTTTGGAGGTTAGGTTTTAGATGTAGGTTTGACATAGCTTTAGAACTTTTATAAATAGATTTCGGGACTAATTTTTGGATTATATAGAAATGCTATGTTACGGGTCTATAATCGTGTGAGTTGGTAGTCACCAACTGTCGAAAAGCTGTGTATTCGCTGTTTCGCACATAAAACCTAACCTCCAATTGGCTCAAATGTCAGAAATTTACCTTTTGTCAGACTTCACCAATGTGATGTTGATCATTGGTGGCATCAAAAAGATATTATGATAAGATTATTATCTGGATAGACTAATTCTTAGATAATATAGAAATGTTATGTTACGGGTCTATAATCGTATGCGTATGAGTTGGTAGTCACCTACTGTCTAAAAGCTGTGCTTTTGCTACTTTACATATAAACCCTAACCTCCAATTAGCTCAAACGTCAGAATTTTACCTTTGGTCTGACTTCACCAATGTGATGTTGATCATTGGTGACATCAGAAAGGTGCACCTATGCTAAGATTATTAATTGTGCCTTTTAGAGGTTAAGTTTTAGAAGTAGATTTGACATACCTTTAGAACTTTTATAAATAGATTTAAGGACTAATTCTGGGATACCATAGAAATGTTATGTTACGGATCTATAGTCGTATGAGTTGGTAGTCATCAAATGTCTGAAAACTGCGTCTTTGCTGTTTTGCACATAAAACCTAACCTCCAATTGGCTCAAATGTCAGAACCTTTGGTCAGACTTCGTCAAAGTGATGTTGATCATTGGTGACATCAGAAAGTTGCACTTATGATAAGACTATTATTTGTGCCTTTTACAGGTTATGTTTAAGAAGTACATTTGACATAGCTTTTTGACAGTTGGTGACCACTAACTCATACAATTACAAATCCGTAACATAACATTTCAATGTCATCCCAAAATTTGTCTAAATAAGTTATGTGGAAAACATTTTTAATGCAAATGCTACTAGACTTGTCTATTTTTTATCTATTGGAATTAAATTTTGTCACCGATGGTACAAAAAATAATCCATATTTTTTTGTCTAATACTCTTGATAAAGCTGTCAGGTGCTAATTTTGAACACATTCTTCTAAAATATCTGAAACCACAAACTTGTTTGATACATTTGTGGTTTCATAACCTAAAAACCTTGGACAAGACCGCTAGATTTATCTTTTTGTTCATTTTTTCCGGTTAGTTTTATTATATGAAAGTCCATTGCAGATATAATCTGCTGATCAAAATAAAAAACAGATACTATAATTTTGTTGGTAAATGCATTTAGATTTTTTTTCAAAAAATATATCTGATGGAAACTCGTCTACTGATTGCTCATATAAATAGACAAATATTTAATATATGGTTAAGAAATGAAAAATATGTGTGACATTGCAACTAAAAGGATGGAAAATATTACTATATTTATCGATTTGTTGATTTTGTGGTCTGTGTCATTATGTGGAGGTTTTTTGCAAATATTATCTGCTAAGCAAAATGAAATAGTGACTTAAATTTAAATTTTTAAAGAATTTATAATGTTTTTCCAGAAAATATTTGATGACAATGCGCAGTTGTCGATTTATTGCTGTACATAAATGAGCAGATTTAAAATAAAGCTTAAAGAATTTGAAAACGAAATCTATGACATGACCAAAAAGCTGAGACAAATTATTATTTTGTCCATTTTTTGGTCTGTTTCAACCTGAATAAATCTAATATAAATTTCTTCTTTCGAATAAAAATTAATAGAGTCTTCAAGTCTCATGTAATTAGTAGAACATTCCGTTAAAATATTAGATAGACACACTCGTTTTTTGAATACTTATATAAATATGCAGATTTTTGCTAAATAATAAAAAAAAGACAATCACTATATTCATTGTATTTTGTTCATTTTTTCATCAAGTAGAGTCACATTACACATATTTTCTGGTGATCAAAATAAAACTGACTTCTTCAATGGCAAATGTTCGCAAATGTTTTAGAATGTTTTTTCTTCAAAAAATATTTAATGGAAAGACGAACTCGTTCACTAATTGTTTATATAAATATACAAAACGCTCAAGAAAAAGAGAAATTATAAATAAAGTCCTTAAATGCTTGTTTATTTATATTTAAAACCATATTTTTTATATCACACGACACTAAAATATAATTTAATTTTTCTTTCTTTTATGAAATTTTATTTTATCTTTTAATAGAGAATTTAATTGTACTCTTTTGCTTTACATTTAAGCCACATGAATATTCATGTTTTAGAATTTTGCGCAGAAAGTTTGTATGTAAAAAAGTTTTTTGAAAAGCATCGTATGTTTTCTTAAATCAGTTCAACATATTTACCAGCAAATTGAATAGTAAAAAATACATAGAATTATAATCAAATAATTAGTTAAATATATAATTTTAGTTAAAAAAATGAAATTTTATAAATGGAACATTTTCATTTCACTTTACAAATCCAGAACGTGGTGCATGTTCGAAATCATAAAAACTGGATCGAAATTTTGCAAAATAGTTCTGGCATTGGAGTATTGTCAATACATTTCTGCAGATGATATTATTTTTTTAAGGCTAAAATTCATAGGATTTATACATGCTTTATATTAATAAAGAGAAATATGAAAAATTCTTCTACCAACCAAAAATTTATTGGAATCAATTAACTTTTTAACACAAACTTTGGTAAATCAACTTCCAGAAGGTGTTTGGTCGGCTTAAGTATGTAAATATACAAACAAATTGTCTATCAGAAAACTAAATTATTTTTAGAAAAACAAAAATAAAAGATGATGATTTTAAGTTTAATATTATTCAGTATAATAATATAATATTTAGTTTATTATTATTATTATTATTATTTACTTCAAGTATTAGGCCCACATTTCTTATATTACACAATTCTGTAATTTAATTTTATATTTGTTTCTTTCCTGAAATTTTATTTTATCTTTGGATAGAGTATAAAATAATTTGGAATTATGAATGAATTTTACAGAAATCTGAAGCAATATTTGCTATTATTGATCACGGCTTATGAATAAATAAAATAACAAATATTATTTAAAAAATTAATTATTTATATTTTGACATATTGATTAACCTATATCAATGTTAATAATTATATAAGCAAAATACAATACAAATCACTAAAAATCATAAAAGTGTAGATAGATCTGTATTCGTATAGTGAACGGGTTCGTCTTTAACAAAAATATATTTTCTTTTTCGAAATTTATATTTAAAAAAAAACTATGGATACAAATACCCACACCTTGGATAGTCTGATATCAAGCGGCAATGATATCAGTTTTTACTTGAAAATATAGAGCTTAATATGTCCACAAGGGAAAAGCGACATTTCCTGACATTTTTGCAACGAATTAAAAATATATTAAAAGTGTATTTAAAATATATCAATATGATTAATGTATCAAATATAGTTAGGAATAGGAATAGGATTAGGAATATAGTTAGGAATAGAAATAGGAATAAAAATGAGACATTCTCTGATATTTTTCCACCTAATTAAAAATTTATCAGAAGTATATTAGAAATATAATTATGTAAATAATGTATCAAATATAGTTAGGACAATCATTGGGTTATCTTCTAAAAAAGCGACGCTATTAGGGAAAAGGTTTATCAGAACTGCTAAGTTCCAATTGTTGTTCAACAAGCATTATTAAAAAAAAAACATTTTACAATCCATATTATTCATTATTCATCCAAATTTAGTCATATATCGAGTTTGGCAAAATAAAAATTTTTGAAATGTTTTTTTACGTACATCACAACCAATCATCTATAGTCCTTGTCTATCCATTCAACTAACTCCTGAACGAGTAATAAATTTTGAACTATGTTCTATTTACGCATAAATCCATCAAGAGCACATATGTTTCTCGTATGAATTTTAAATGTGTGTATATATAATTATTTTGAATATGTTATGAAATCATTTTCATTGTGTTTGAAAGTCCAACGGACAGCTCGCTGTGACACATTCGGTAAACATGCTCCGAAAACAGGATCGAATTTATTAGAAAATATAGATGAAATTTAGTGTTTGAAATAAATAGCATATATATATATATATATATATATATATATATATATATAATCGTAAAATATAATTGCTTCAGATAAACGCATCAGGTTATCTATATCATACCATATACGATAACCGTATAGTAATAACTTTATAAACATGAGATACTGCTGATAAATAAAATTTATTATAACTAAGCAAAGAAGTGATTAAACATATGAGTTTTAAGAGTTCTTTGGTCTTTAATGTTTTTTCTTGTAGCAGGGCTATAACATTTTGTTACATTTCATCAAGGCTTTTTTTATTTATTTTATGTGGCTATGGATCATCATATCATTTGGTCAGCTTTTGCATATTTATATAATTTTATGTACATTCCATGTGTTTATAAGTTTATCTCATTATTATAAATGACGTTATAGATAATTTTGTATATATCAATATTGTTGCTAGATTTGCAAATTTACTGGAAAAACATTAGGTACTTTTTCCTGCAGCTTATGATAAATTAATTGTTTGCCTTTGTTTTTGTCTTTGCCTTTGAATTCTCAGAAGATATGGTCTAATATTTCTGGTTCTTCTAGATATTGGCACATAAAATTTTGTAGTATTTCTATCCTCCAAAGATAGTTTTTAGACAACGTGTGTCCAAATCTCATTCTTGATATAGTTGATACAAAGTTCCTATTCTCTGTAGTACTTTTGAACCAGGTTGTTCCTGCTACTTTTGATTTTGATAGTGAAAATTTTATATTCCTATTCCTAATCGACATTGAAACATACCATGATTATAAGCCCTGAACTTTATTTAAATTGTTTAGTTAGTGCAGGATTTTTTTGTACACTTTCCTCCATTTTAGTCTAAACTTATATCTCCAAAAGATTTTAGTTCTGTTGTGGCATATTGTATAATATAAATAAGGGGTTGACATTCTATTATTTATTATGCTTTTTGAATTATTCAAATCTGTTAATCGGTGCCTTCGAAATCGTCGACAAAAAATTGTATCCGCATTCAATAATACCTTTAATATTTAAAGAAAATGATTTTAAGGTGGAATAGAAAATAACATAAATAAAGTAAAATAAAATGCTACAACCAAACAAGAATATTCATAAATGTTTATTTAGAACCTAATGCGTCCCTGTAATTTTTAAACATCACAATTCACGTGTACCAGGTATGAATAATAATATTTCAAGAAAAGCATTCTGGTATTTAATTTATGAGTACATATATTTTTCAATTCTTCGTAAGTTTACAATGAATCATAAACGAAAAATCACAATTAGTCATACAAATAAGTGGGCAGCTTTGTCTAAATATTTGCTCTCCGAAAATTTATAAATTTATATAACATGATCAGAATTTAAATTGGAAACTTTATATATATATATATATATATATATATATATATATATATATTGATTGTTTCTTTTCCGAACAGTAAATCCAATAATAAAAAACAATTTGTTTTTTGAAGATGTTTAATAACGACGTTTCGGAACTAGGTACGTTCCATCATCAGGTTTATTCTGTCAAATACAATGTTTTTTAAAAATATTGATTAACATTAATTAACGATGGTCAATACAGATTAATTAGCAAAAAATTTTTATAAAGGAATGGATTATGTACCGGGGTAAAGAGTAATAAGACTTAACTAAAAAAGGTTTTATATAAAATTGAGAAGCAAAAATTATTTACCTGTAATCATTTTACTGTTCGGAAAAGAAACAATCAATATATTGAAAAAATCCAGGACTTATCTATTGAATATATATATATATATATATATATATATATATATATATAATTTCTGTATAAGTAAACATTGCACGTTATGTGTACAAAGACGTTTTTTTTCATTAAAAACGACTTTAATCTTTAGTTTGTGTCTTTCCTTAGTCTGTAGAATCTTCACAAATTAAAAACAAAATTCACATTGATATACATTTATTTTATTGTCAATATATTTTAATGCTATAACACTAATACACTTTTCTTACTGAGCCACGAAATGATTTATTGAAATATCGAATTTTAATGTTTGTGGAAAAAAATCATTCTATTTAAAAGTTGTTTATATTGAATTATGTAGTCTAACTACAACATTCTCAAAATATTTTTTCAAAAATTGTATCATTTTTACTTTCTGGTATTAGAATTTGAAAATTTATTATTCGAAATATTTATCTAAAATATGTAATGATGAAGTATAATACCCAAGGGCAAAGACTTATGTACCAATCCACCATTATGTTGTAATCATCATATTTATTGAAATATATACTTTCGAATTAAAAATAATTTAACTAAATAAATATGTATAATGTGTATGTGTATAAAAATATCAATTAGGCAACATAAATTCATATAGATGTGGATTCAGTACTTATTCTTTGTGGGTTTTCAATTATTTTAATAAAAAAATGATATAGATTATTGAAACCCTAAAAATAATGAAGGTATGTTATGGTAATGCTTTGTTACCGATCTTTTTTTGTATGAATTAGTAATAACAAACTGTGAAAAAGTGATTGCTGTGCGATCAAGTAATTTACACATAAAATCTAACCCACAAAACACACACCCGTCAAGTAACTATTTTATCGTAAGTGCATCCGTTAGATGTCTTGATAACACATACGTGAAGTTAGGTTTTAAGTGTGAATGTCATGTTCAAACAGCAGATACATAGATTCTTGACAGCTCAAGAATACCAATTCATACAAATATAGATTCATAACATAGCTATGTCTATTCATAATAATAATGTAATTAAAGTCATACTTCAAATATGATATGATCGGTTTGTCATTGTAATTAGCATTTAGAAATGAACTTTCATTAGAGGCATGAAGTATTTGCTGATTAATAAATTCTATAATATTCGTTCACACAGTGGATTATGTTAAACAACGCCTAAACAAATATTGTTTTTGCAACTTCACTCATCATGTAATTGTGTTTGAAGAACTTCATGTAATTAAAATTAACATACATTCATTGACTGCTTCTATTTTTTTTACTTTTTTGCTGGCGATATAATCTCATTCTTTGGACAGCTGTAATATCTGCCTTGGCTAAAAATATTTTCCATTTTAATAACTTCAAAGATTTATAGAAACTACGAATAATATAGAAATAATTTCTAATCAATAAACTTGCGTTTAGTTCACGGCACAAATGTTTAATTTGTTTTATTATTTTCAAGGAACAGGGTAAAATATTTTTCTGATTCAGGCATTTTTCGTTAAATCAAGATTTGTACTAAGATGTAACTTTAAAATGTTTATTTATCTATGCCGATTTCCTTGTTGATATCGGTACGCATACAACGTTGATGCCGTTACGCAAACAACGACAGATCTCTATTCACATACACGACGACTAATCACAATCGACATAAGCGAATGATGAATCATCATTGATGAATATATCATTGGCACTCGACTCTTATCTTATAGAGTTTTATCTGCCGTAACGCACTTCCGTTGCATTTGTACGGATCCACACCCTAGTCGCGCCTAAAAAAATTTTTCTTCAAAAAGTGACGCTCTCAAGCATTGCACTATCAACAATAAAACTAATATATCTATCATTACATCTTCCAACAAAGACAATATATTTGGTTTATCCGGTTGCAGCGCTAAACATTTCCTCTTACCATCGTCAGTTAATTAATCTAAAATTTTTATTGACACATAACCGAAAACAACGGTAGCACATTGAGCGTGTTTTCTAAATCTTAGTCAGTTGTTGTTAAATTAACGAGCGAATATAATTTTAAATTTAGAACTTGTGAAAATCTGCCGCATCGTGCGAACGCGAACACGCCCATAGCCTTCTCGCCGGCAGTCGGCTGAGGCGACTCTGACCTAGAATCGGCAGTCGTTCCCGGTTTGATGATTTGAAGAATGTTTCCGCATACAAGGTCACTGCGGAAACGAACTTGAATCGAAAAAAAATGATGATGATGTGTTTATAAAAATAGGTTTTCATTTATATATAAACATGCACATTTATATAATAGATTATATATATATATATATATATATATATATATATATATATATATATATATATATATATATATATATATATTTCCGAACAATAAATCCAATAAATAAAAAACAATTTGTTTTTTGTAGATGTTTATAATTACAACGTCTCGGAACTAGATACGTTCCATCATCAGGTTTTTTCTGTCAAAAACAATTTTTTATGTAAACAAAATAGTAGGCTTTTTTTTTAATTTAATATTTTCATATTCAGTGTTCTTGGTCACTAATAGTGTTAGTCTATATAAAAAAATTATTTTTGGCAAAAAATCCTGATGATGAAAGGTATCTATTTTCCAAAATCGTAATTAAATATCTACAAAACACAAAACGTTTTTTACTTATTTAAATATTTTTTCATATTTATTAGTTACGTTTCATCATCGATTTTTTTCTCAAGAACAAGTACATAGATATAGAATCGATATGGCAAAAATAATTAAGAAATAGGTTATGAAACTTTACTCCAGCAGAAAGGACTCGTGGCCAGATCGTGGCTAAAACGTGGCGCAATATTTAAATATTGCGCCCATATTACCAATATTGTCCCGATATTGTCCGAAGCTGGGTTTTATGTATATTTCGTTTTAAAAATATTAAAAAATTTTGGAAATGCATGGAAAAAGTACAATTTAATTTAAATAATTTATAAAAAATAATAAACATGTTTACTTTCTGATTACGCTTACAACATTTACTCAAATTATACGTAATTTATTGATGAGGGCAAACATTGGAAAAACAATATTTGAAAAATGTTATGATTAATTAGAAAGTAAATTCATTTGCCTACAGGTTTTTATTTTGTGCTCTCCATTGATAAAAAATGTGTGTTGTGCTCCGACGATAAAATCGTGATAAAATCTACAATGTTTTTAAATATATGTTAAATATTTTTGAAATTTCGTTATTATTGTGTATTTCATCTTGATTTTTTGTGTCAAATATGTGGTGTTTCCTTGAGCAATGAAAACTAATATAATATTGATATATTTTGATTTATATTTGTAATATATACATAATATTGAAATAACGTTAAATTAATTAAATTTA